>NC_041023.1:45167811-45275311 GCF_900634625.1 Parambassis ranga
CTCCTCAGGAGCTGTGCGGGCCGTGGGTCTTCCTCATCTTCACTGCCTTCCTCATCCTCTTCTTCATCTTCACCTTCATCAAAGTCCCGGAGACGAAGGGTAAGACCTTTGATGAGATCGCACGTGGCTTTGGCAACGCCTCGCCTCCGGCCTCCTCTTCTGTTGAGGACCCTCCTGCCAGCGCCAGCGCCGCCGCCACCGCCACGCCGCTCCCCGCCTCACCGGTGAAGGAAAAGGTTCCGTTGGTGGAGGCACCGGCTGCGGCTCCGCCTCCGACAGCCGAGACCACGCCCCTCGACAGTAAACAGGGCGGAGCAGCAGCAGAGAGCGTAGAGCAGGTGTAGGTGTAGTTTGAGATCTTCCCATCGTTGAACCAGAGGAAACGTTTCTTTTTGTAATGGGCGTAGAGCGAGCAGCGGCGTTATCGGTTTCTCGGCTTTGGCCTCCAACGGGTCATGCTTCCAGATTTTCAGTACATTCCCAGGAACTCAGCGGCACTCATTCAGAGTGAAGCTGTGTGTGTGTCCGGTCAGGGCGGCGACGTTTAAAGGGTCAGATCAAACGTTCATCACCGACAGTGACGGAGCTTCCACGAGCACACACGAGTCACCATAAACACGACAGGTCCGGGTGGTGTGAGCAACGATGGGTGGAGACGACTTTAATTCAACATTCCTGCTGTTCTAGTGCAATATAATAATCACTTTATTAAAGATTTTTAACATGCAGATTATTAGCGATTCCAAAGTACTCTCCTTTAACTGAACCCAAATCTATAGAGCAGGATTAGGATTAGGGCCACTGTAAAAACGATGTTAATTCTGATTTTAAAGTCAGATTTCTGATTTTTTCCTCTCTTTGAGCTCTGAATCCTGATTTGAAAGAGTCAGAATTCGGACTTTCTGATGAGCCAGATATGAAATTGAAGCTGTAATCCACAGGATTGTGGGTGGAGTTTGGCGCCACCCCTGGTGGTAATCCCTCATTTCTTCCTGTGGATTATTGCTTTGTAGAATCAAGACTAGCCTACGAATGTTAGCCCTGTACACATCCTGACTGCATTATTTTCACAGTAGGGTTATGTGCAATGTGTATTTATTTTTGTGTTGAAGGGACATATTAATTATTATAGTATATATAAATATATATATATATATTACCATAGAAGTTGATTTTTGTATGAGATCTATAGTTAGAAGGCAGATGTAGTGCTAGTTCCAGTCCAGCTACCAGAGCTAGCAGAGCCACAATCAGCGCTTCATGTGACACAGTAATCATCTAAACACTGTATTTACCGGAGCGTGTTCCTGGCCAGCTGATCCTAGCATAGATAATAAGATAAAATGTGCAATCTCTGTAGAACCTTCAGCCAGCCGGGGCTGAAAGGGTTAAAAAAAAACACACATGATGATAATATAAATATATAATACTTTGCATGTTATTTTTAATTTTCACACAGTAAGGACTCTATATACTTTGACTTTCTTATGTGTTAAACCAGATGTTGGTCCTGATGTGATGTCATATTGAAAATACTTGGAGTGTGGTGCTTTTATTTTGAAAGGATTTTATGTTTTTTTTTTATATAAGTGGCAGTCTGAAAGATGTTTATCTTCAAATAACTGTTACATGTCTCCCAGAGTGTTAGCATTTATTAAAAACCCACCTGCAGTTACCACTTGTTACCACAGGTGTCGCCAAAGAGCGAGTTCTCAGAGCCTGGCACTTTAAACAGTGTTTATTCTGTTTGGATAAAACTATTTGAGATATTTAAGGTTGTACTGAACTAAAGAAAAAATGCAGGTCGTGGCTGATTGGTCGGAAATTAATTTTTTAACTTGTCACTTGTATGGAAGCGTTCCTTCTGTTGTCTCAGAGAACCTGAGGGGCTGCAGCTCTGGTCCTGTGCTCGATCAGTTTTATTCTGATCCAACAAAGAGAATGCTTTCAAATATCCCAAAGTTCCTAAATGCACTGAACACATGATTATATAATATTTTTTATTATTACAGGAGCTCTATAACCTCTAAAAAAGTCTGACGCTGGATAACAACAGCTTTTAGCAAAAAATAATTATGAATCCATCTTTAAATCCGGCCCTGTTGTCCTGTTGTATTTGTCTTTTTTATTGTCAGCCATGTGTAGCCATGTCAGCCATGACAGACCGATGTATTATTGACGTTGTACGGTGTGTGTGGTGTTTGTGTGACACAAAGTATATTTTGTATATTCTGCCGTGACTGTGTGGATCACATATTTCTGTATTATTTATTCCAGGCTTCACTGGGAACATATTTACCTTGACAAGTATTTTATAGAGAGTGTGAGATGCTGAGTGGGAACACGTGCAAACAGGAAGTCAGGCTTGTTAAGATGAATATTTCTCACAGTGTGAGGCTTTAATGCACTGTGTTTGTAGATGATAGTGATGTTCTGTGTGTGTGTGTGTGTGTGTGTGTGTGTGCGCCCCTCTCCCAAAAAAAAGCTTCTTTAAGGCCCCGTTCACACTGGAGAAAGTCATTCCAGCTAGAGTAGGATCGAGCCCAGACAGCCTTTAAGCTGGATGTGTTCAGACCTGGTTCAAATCTGGCTAGCACACAATTGCTGTCCTCCAAACCACTAGGTGGCGCCTCGTAATATACAGAGTCCGTTCACGCTGAGGTAGGACCGCGTGTGCGCATGCGTCATGCGGTTTTGTGTCCCGTGTCGCGCCCCGTGAACCGGAAGTAGCATGTCGCTAACCGGATTCGCTCGCCACATTTGCGTTCACACCTGAGCCACATTTGAGCCAATCTGGCTAGATCCACCTCTCGTGAGTGGATCTAGCCGGATTGAAATCAAACTGGATACAGCCGGATTCGAGGTGTTCACACTCGGAAGAAAACACATCTGGATTGATCTGGATGCGGCCGAATCCTGCTTAAGCCACATTTTTTTCCCCAGTGTGAACGGGGTATAACACAACCAAACTGAGTCTGATATGAAATTAAAATGCTTTCACTCGCTAACCGCTAGCTGCTAAGTTTAGCTTACTTACTTGGTTAGCTTTCTTGGTTTTTGACGTTATTAGTAGCATAATTTTGGCTGTATTTAGCTCCCTGGGCTGCTAAATTGGCTAGCTTGCTATTATCGACTTACAGTTTAAGGTAACGAGGTATAAATAGAAACGTAGCTTACCTTGCTGGCTTAGCAAAACAAACCTATCGCCGTCATGGCGTACAGAGCTGGCTGCTACATTAGCTAATGACCTGTTAGTGAATACAAGATAAACATGATGCAGTGTAGCTAAGCTAATATTAGCAACATTTTTGGCTGAAGTCCCTATACGTGATCCAGCTGCATAACTGGCTAGCTTACCATTTTCAAATAACTTTATCAGCTAAAAAAATAGGCCAACTAATAGCATTTTAAAGCATTTGAGCTACAGGTTAAGGCTAACAGGCTAAGCTTAGCTTCCCTGCTTGCTGAGTAGTATTAGCACTAGCATGAAGCTAAGTGGATTTGACTGTTAGCTAACTTCACAGATTAGCTGTGATGCAATGCAGACTCATGTATTATGTCCAGCGTAGATAAATAAGCTAATAAATGTGAAAGCATTTAAAACCAGCGTACGGACCCACACCGCTAACTCCACCGCTAACTCCATCCCCAGCCTCTGTGTGCACACAGACCTCCCTGCTCGCTGCACATTCACACTTTAGAGGAGTGTTCATCTGTAAATATGTATTTTTTAAAAAGAGAACTATTTATATGTTGGCCTGTGCGCTCACACTGTGTGTTGTTTTGTTGTTTTTGGGGGTTTGTGTGTGTGTGTCTTTTGCTCACGGACTGCCTGCTAGTGTGTTTCTGTGCCTGCTGTTGTCATGTTGTTGTTGTTGTTGTTGTCTTTGGATTTTTCTGTTTAATCCAAAAATTCCTTGGCTTAGGTGGCGTTGCCGTGGCAACCGCATCACTACGCAGCACCAAATCTGAGTTTTATCACTCACTCGTGTTTTTAAGTTGACTTTTATTTCCAGCTCTCAGACTTTTTTTTTAACCCTTCACACGTCCGTCCCAGCATGCCGTGCCTGCTGTGATCTTTGTGCGACCCTGTTGTCGGCCTGGTCCTGACTCGTGTGTTGGTGCTGTGTGTTAATAAGAGTGTCATGTACTGTACTTCAGCTCTGCACCTCACACACATGTGTGTGTGTGGGGTGTGTGAGATGTGTCACATTAACAGCTGTTGTCTGTAAGCTTTGTGGTGTTGGTGGCAGTCAGATGTTCTATTTTTTTTTTTTTTTGGAGGTCTTGAAGGCATCATGGATCAGTTTAGAAATAAACTGTGAAATCATGTTTTTATTTTTTATTTTTTTTGTGCCCCAGCTGTTTTTGTTTCTACTGCACATAACAGATAAAATGTTATTAAATAAAATATTTATCATGTCACTACACACTGTGTGGGTGTTTCAATGCATTCATATACATTGTATTGATCATTGATCAAATGCTCGTTTATTATTATTATTTTATTATATATTTTTTATTATACTTATTTTATTTTTTAGGAATAATTATAATAATATAATTATAATAATTATTATTATTTACCCCATATGTTTATTTCACAGGTTATATCTATAATATAATATTTTTTTTTATTATTAATTGGCAGAAAATGTATTTCTGTGTTAAGCTGCACCCCCCCCCCCCCCCTCCCTCCTCGGGGTGCTGCTTCGTCATCCCATCGCGCCGGAAAAGGCCGAGCGGCGGACCGAGGAGGCGTTTCCCTCCGACAACACATCAGCTGCAAATTTATGCAGAGCAGTAAAATCCGAGCTGCCGCTGCTACAGATCAGCACCGGGCACCGTCCGCACCGTAACCCACCGGGAGGCCGCGCACACGCTCCGCGGCGGCCCGCCGGTGCAGGAGGGAGCAGGCCGAGAAACAACGCACCGGTGACGGTAAGGAAGCAACGAGAGCCCCCGTTAACGAGCCAGACAGCAGCAGCGGCGGCGGCGGCTGCGGTGGTGGCGGCGGCGGCTAGCGGGATGCTAGGAGGAGTAGCCTCCGGTGGATCCAGTGCTAGCTGGTCAGAAACATGGAGGGCAGCTAGCTACCGTTAGCTCAGGGTTCAGGTGGTTCCTGCAGCTGAAGGTCCATCACTGATGCTGTGTGTGTGTGTGTGTGTGTGTGTGTGTGTGTGTGTTTCTGCTGTGGTGCATTCACCTGAGGTCCATTTGCCAGCCAGGTCCATATCAATAATAAATATTGATTACCAAAAAATTGAACAGAAACTAATCTGAGAAAAATGACACTTGTTAATAAATTAAATGCCAAATTTACTGTTGTTGTTATTTTTATATTGATCATAAATACTTTATTAATTCAGAAATAATCCTAAATTAACTTAATATTTTTGGGATTTTATTGTGTTTTGATCCAAGTGTTCATGTTTTTATTTGATTTTAAATGAAAATATAAATGGGTCATGAGGATGTGATGTGTAATAATTAGCTGATCAATTAACTGATCGATTAACTCTTAGTTTGTGTGTTTACTTTGGTCTCACTGCGGAGCTGTGACACTGTGACACCAGAGGCAGGCGCCGGCTCGTATCAGTCAGGCTGAAATATGGAGTCAGTGGAGCTCGGTGGTGTTTGTCAGACAGTGACAGGTGTGTGTTTGTCATCTGTCACAGAGTGTGTGTGTTGTACTAACTCTTCATCTGTCTCCTCCTCCTCAGCAGCAGCAGCAGCAGCCATGGAGACGGACGGAGAGCAGAACCAGCAGGGGGCCTCGACCAATGGAACCAGCGCGTCTGGGACCAGTTCCCGCCCCTCTCCAATGAACTCCATGTCTCTGTATGAAAGACAGGCGGTGCAGGTCAGTGTGTGTGTGTGTGTTAGCAGTGATGAGGTTAGCATTCTGCTAATGGATGCTGATTGGTCAGTTCAGATGAGGAAACTACAGCCGTCCCCTGATTCTCTGACTCCACACAGTGGCTTTATGTCGATTGTCCAGTAGCTCTCTCTCACACACACACACACACACACACACACACACAGATTCAGCTTGTGGGCTGTTATTGTTGGACTAAAAGTAGGCTGCATGCCTGGGGATTAGGTAGCACACATTCAGGTCTAGCTTCAGGTCTAGACACTAAAAATGGGACACAGGGGAGCTTCTTTGTGTTCACACAGTTCATACTGATATATAGTAAAAAAAAAATGGCTTCCAGTGAGTGTGGCTGCATGAAAACTAGATGATGTGTACGGTCAACACACCTTGTGTGTTTATATGTGAGGGAGACGAGCAGGGCTTCATCTGTCTGTGAGCTGATGAAGAGCGGCTGATGAAGAGCGGCTGCGTCAGGGCGGCTGAGGCTTGGTGTGTTTTTCTCAGCCCTTTGTCACCCTGCACAGCCATCTGTCTTTGTCGCCCTGCACACACTAATCCAGCCCGCCGTGCTCGCCTTCACCCCTCCACTTATTACAGTACAGCCTCTGCTCATTCATCAGGCAGCTGGCGGCGTCCCTCCCTCTCTGCCCTCGTTTTCTACCTCCACCCTCCTCGTCTCTCATACGGTCTTTAAATTTCCCTGCTTCCTTCCTTCCTTCCTTCCTTCCTTCCTTCCTTCCTTCCTTCCTTCCTTCCTCGGCTCACACCTCTGACTCTCCCCTCCAGGCCCTGCAGGCGTTACAGAGGCAGCCCAATGCGGCTCAGTACTTCCAGCAGCTGATGCTGCAGCAGCAGATCAACAATGCCCAGCTGCAGAACCTGGCTGCCGTGCAACAGGTAAAGGTGTGTGTGGAAAATCATTTTTTTTTTATTTTACAGTTACAGCCTCTTTTTTTTTTTTGCTTCCTTCAAAGGATGTGGCCTTTGAAAGTTACTGAAACTCTTATACTGAATTTAAATGGATGGCTTGTGGACGATTTCATATTTACCAGCGGTCACTATGTGCTGCTCCTGTTGCCTAGCAACCAGCATCCTTCAGAGGCTGAGTTCGAAGGCCAGTGGAGGCCAGACTGTCTCATGTAGCGATGCATCATGCAGCCATCACGGCCTACACAGGCCAGACCTTCATAGCCCATGTCCTCTGACGGATGCAAAATTGAGACATATAAGGTCTCAATTTTATAAAGGTCTAATAATCCAGATGAAAACATGGTCAGGATGCAGGTGTAGCTTCATCCTTCCTCTTCTTCCTCTCAGGCCACTCTGGCAGCCAGTCGTCAGTCCAGTCCCTCCAGTAGCAGCTCTTCTCAGACCACCAGCACCACTGCCGTAAGTACTGCTGCTCCCGCCGGTCACAAACACATATTATCAATATTAGAGATTGACCCTGTGCTTCTCTAGGCCAGTGTGACCTCTGGGTCGGGGTCCACAGCCAGCAGCCGTCCTATGGGCGCCTCGGCGACATCCACCATCAGCCAGTCAGTGCTGCTGAGCGGGACGGCAGGAGGGCAGGGGCAGATGTACCTGAGGGTCAACCGCTCCCTGAGGGCGCCCATCTCCTCGCAGCTAATCTTCATGCCCGGCAGCACGGCAACTGCTGCCGTGGCAACTGTAACCCAGCAGTCGCAGGCTCAGCAGCAGCAGCAGCAGCAGCAGCAGGAAGTGGCTCCAGCTTCCTCCTGCAGCAGCCAGTCGGAGAACGACCAGGTTTGTGGAGGAGGACATTCTTCTCCAGGCCTGACTGGGTTCACTCTGATGTTTCCTGTGTGTGTGTGCAGGTGCAGAATCTGGCCATGAGAGGCGTGTCCAGTCCCAAGGGAGTTAAGACGGAGGCCCCAGAGAGGAGTGACTCAGGTATGCAGGACGTAGATTTAACCAGCTTCAGTGCTTCAGCTCGTTTCAGTGAAACTGTTTAAATGTCTTTTTCCAGCTGCCTTCTCTCTGGTCCAGCCCCCCCACCAGTCCACCCCGCAGTCCCCCTCCAAACCCAGCCAGCCTCAGCCCCAACCCCCCCACATCAAAATCCCTACTTACCCCCAGCCCACAAATCTCAAAGCCCACCCTGCCTCGTCTTCCTCTGGCGCCTCCTCCTCCTCCTCCTCGTCTGCGTCCTCCTCCATCCCTCTCTCTCAGCTCCTCCTTCACGGCACTCGGACGCTGACCACGGGAACCACGGCCCCCACGGCGGCACACACGCTGGTCCTCGCCTCCAACGCAGCGTCTCAGCCCCACGGGTACCCCGTTGGCACGGCGACCATCAAGCCGGCGGTGAACACTCAGACTCTGGTGGTGCAGCCTCTGCAGAAGACCTGCGGTGAGAAGTCAGGTCACGGTAACGGACCCATCCCCATCCAGCCCAAAACCTTACAGGGGCTCCGCCTGCCCCTCCAGCTACCTTCCAGGAACCCCCCTCCTATTCTGCCTGCCCCCCCACCAGCCAGCAGCTCCGCCCAGCCTCCACAGCCGCCTCACATCCCGGTCCAGATTGTGGGGGCCAGGCAGAGCACCCTCGGAAATGCCCAGGCTCTGGCCCTGGCTCGGGGCAGCTGCAGCCGTGACGGCGCCGCCGCCGTCCTCAGCAGCTCCTCCAGCCTCCTCACCATGGTGGCTTCCATCGCTTCGAGGGAAGGTGGGGTTGTGGGCAGAGGGGTGGGGCTAAAGACACTTCAGTCTCCTCAGGAGGCTCCCTCACTGGCTCAGGTGTCTCAGGTGCACCCACAGACCAATCAAAGCTCTGGACAGAGTCAGAACGGACCTCTGGTTTCAAGCCCCGCCTCCTCTCAGTCCTCTACCCTTTCGTCTCCCCCCACCTCGCTGTCTCGCTCCTCCCTCTCCCTGCCTCTGGTGTCTGAGGAGCAGAGAGGAGCATCAGCAGGCGTGACCACAAATGGAGATTCAGCGGGAGGTCAGACGCCACAGGTCAGCGGCTTTTCTCTCAGGTACAGTTTTATCCCCACAACGAACCAGAAATGTGACAAACCTTCATCTTTTTTAGGGGAAACAGTTGACGGGTTCTCTGAAAAGAAAATCAGACTCCATCCCGGCCAATGATGAAGATGGACCCTCACCTCCTCGGCTCCAACCAATCAGAGATCAAGCCTCTGCGCTCCCAGCTAACCCCAGCCACGCTGGTAACCACTGAAACACGTTGCTGTAAATCTCATTGCAGCTGAAAGCTGTTTTCTCACTGCTCTGTCCTTCCTCCTCCTCCTGCTCCTCCTCCTCCAGCAGACCCTGCTGCTCCTCCTCCTCCAGCTGCCTCCTCTCCCGCTCCAGTGCTGTCAGTGTCCCGCGGCAGCTGCGGTCAGGGCGAGCGAGCTCCGCCTCCTCAAGCCGTGGTCAAACCCCAGGTTCTGACGCACCTCATCGAGGGCTTTGTCATCCAGGAAGGGGCGGAGCCTTTCCCTGTGCGTACATGGGATTTGTGGTTTGTGGTCTGACACAGGAAGCGCAGGATGATTGAACTGTTCTTGTATTGTTTTGGTCAGCAGGTGTGCGGTCCAGTAAAGGACTCTGCCGGCGAGGATCTGACCAACGACAGCCCGGACACTAACCAGTCAGAGACTGTTACCACAGCAACAGGTAACGGAAAGCAGTGCTGCCTCTCAGGCGTGTTTGAGGGTGGGAAATCTGAGCGTGCCTGAGGTGAACTGAGGCTTCATGATGATCACAGTGTGACCCTGGTCTAAGCTGCCGGGCCTCAGGAACGCACAAAGAGTTAATTACAGCCTTCAGGCCTGGAATTTCCCACCTCTGACTGTGACACATCTCTTTGCAGACCTGTGCAGTATTATTGTTTACATCTATTATTTACTGTCTGCTCTGCTCTCTCTCTCTGACCCCCCCCCCAGTGCTGAAGTGCGAGTACTGTAAGAACTTTGCTCCTGCCAGCCAGTTCAGAGGCACCAAGCGGTTCTGCTCCATGTCGTGTGCAAAGAGGTACTTCAAAAGCATGAACTCTATCAGTGGAGGGCGTCTTAGACCTGTACGGCAAAGAGCTGCAGCCACGACAGTTAGCCCGGTCTCTGTGACGTATGCCCGCTTTACACTGAGCGACTCGTAGGAGCATCGTGGAGATCTCTCTGGTCGTGGCTCTAATCGGTGGTCTTACTGTGAGACAGGATCCACGACGGCCGCTGTCAGCGTCTTGCAACCGAAGACAAGCTGAGATCAAATTCTAGCGTTGTCAGAAATTTAGTCACAGTGTGACCGCTGCTGCGACCTGTCACTCCACGTCTTCCTCACATGTTGACGTACATCATAACCTGCGATCGCCTGCCATTCAGTGAATGGTCATCGTACAATCTGCACGCATCAAACTTGACGTCGTACCAACGCTTCACACAGCGTGTCATGCGGTGGTCTTTACAAACATCATGCAGTGTAAACCGGGCATTAGAGACTTCAAATCATTAGGCCACAAACTTATCAATCACCACCTCATCATGGGTACATTCAGCTCTGTGTGATGCTCTGATGAATCCTGTAGGAGTGACGCCTCCTCTCGCTATGGGCCCTGCTGTCTGTGACTGCAGCTGCAGATTTCACAGCGTGCATGTTTTCATTGATCATATGTATGTTTGATATATGTCTTTATGAAAACCATCGTCAGACTGCTCCATGCTACGATGTATTGATCACTGTAAACAATGCCTTGGCTGCATTGTTTATGAAAGTACGTTGTTTACATTCTCTGCTGCTGCTCTGTTTGTCTCTTTACGCCGCTGCCTGTGTGCAGCTTGACGCCACGCACGGCACAAAGAGACAAACTGTGTGTGTGTGTGTGTGTGTTGCTGGTCTTGGCTTCAGTACCGTATATGTCACTCTTTGTCTACGATACAGTATGTATTGGTTCCCCAGGTACAACGTCAGCTTCAGGCAGAACATCTGCGCGCAGCAGGGTCAAGGCCAGCGCCCGGGTCAGGACCGCTCACCGGACCGGGACCAGGGTCTGGGTCTGGGTCACGTCTCAAACTCTGACGAGGAGGGAGGAGGGATCGCGAGGAGGAGGGTGCCCCGCAGAACCAGCTCGGAAATAGCCAGCGCCAAGATCGCAGGGAGACCTGTGCCCGTGAAGGTGAGACGGGATCCGCCTGTCTTTCAAGGTGTTGCCGTTGGTGACGGTTTGAAGAATATAAATATGTGCTATAGCAGCAAAAAAGTGCATAAAAATATGAGGGGAAATGTCTGGAGGTGAGCTGGTGTGCCCTCTAGTGGCTGCAGAGAGGAACAGCTCATACACAAATCATCCGATCAGCCCTCTGCTCCTCTGCCCCGCAGTGCCGCTCAGAATCCAGCCATTCAGACGAGGAGTCCAGCGGCGAGGAGGATGAAGACGACCCCATGTCCCTCTCACCCGCCTCCTCTGCCTCATGCCACCAGCCACCTCCTCCTCCTCCTTCTTCTTCACTCCCAACGGAGAGCTCGGCTCCCAGCTGCCTGCTGGCGAGCCCCGCCCAGTGGAGTGTGGAGGAAGTGTCGCAGTTCATTTCCTCACTGCAAGGTGGGAGGGCTTTCCACTTCCTCTTCTTCTTCTTCTATGTTGCTTTACATAAAAATGTGGGACTGCTGAAAAATATCAGCAATATGTTTCCAGGCCAAATGCATCTTGGGAAATGTAGTCTGAAAAAAAAAGTCTGTGAACAAAAGCTGAACCCATCCTGCCTAGAAGAAGAGTAACTGTGGGTTAAATTTTTATATTCTCTCTCTCCTCTTCCTCCCAGGCTGTGAAGATCTGGCCTCCCAGTTCCTGTCGCAGGAGATCGACGGCCAGGCCCTGCTCCTGCTGAAGGAGGAGCACCTCATGTCCACCATGAACATCAAGCTAGGTCCCGCCCTCAAGATCTGTGCTCACATCAACACTCTGAAAGACTGAAGTCAGCGATCGAGGTCAAGGCCCGGGCATTAACCCCAGACCCAGCTCAGCTGGTCCCAGAGGAGGGGGGGCGGAGTCCTGCAGGTGGATGTGAGGTCCGTGCAACAGAACCGGGCCTGCAGAACTCGAGTCCTGACCACGTTCTCAAAGGTCACTTGGAATATTTTCTGACTTCCTTTCAAGTCTGTCCCCAAAAGCCCCATAAATCACTTTTTTACAATTTATCTCAATCTGTTGAGTAAATTTATAAATGAAGGATTTGAATGTACTTTAAATGCAGAAGTTAAACGTAACCAAGGGGTTAAATCCACACTACTTGCACAGAGTTCAACAGAAGCAGCACAGTAAAGAACCCACACATTCTCAGTTTGGAAGGAAACATTCAGCTCCTGAGGTCTAAACCTGAGTGCTCTCAGCTTTATTTTCTAAGAATAGGCCTCAGCATAGAAACACAGCACTTTTATTTTGAAGGCTGCCTATTCCACAACATACAGGGTACAGTGAGAGTACAGGGTACTGGCTGTTCCAAATATCACCCCAAACCCCTGGTGTCATCGTCACCTTCATGTCTCTGACCCCGTTTTTATATGAACAGCAGACAAAAACACTTCACACTGACGGTTTTACACTTTTTAAGCTTTTTACCAGAAGACGTGCTGTTGATACTTTATCGGTCATTTTATTGTGACTGACATCCCGGGCTTGGTTTTGTGTAGCTCCTTGAACTTTAAATGTTCCACATGTAAGAATTTTGTGTTTATTCATTGATTTTTTTCTTCTGACTGTAAAAAAAATTGACATATTTTTTGCACAAATAATCCAAAACTGTGATATTTAGGCTCACTCCCGGGTGTCTTGCCTCAGCCTTGGTTTGCTAGCTCATTACCTAGCATTGCAAAGTGCTAAAGCTACATTTTTTTTTAGCTAATATTTACAACTGCAGAACTGTTTTGAGTACATAAAAGCATTTTAATTTTTAAATTGTTAGCTTACCGTTTACAACACTTTATCAGTTAATGGAGTGATGCCACATCGCAACTAGCTAACTTGGCTAGCTTAGCAGCTAACGCTATTCACTGCTAGTGGGGCAGTGTGTGTGGGAGGTTAGCTAGCATGCTAGCTATCTAGTTTGTTTACCCAAACAGTCTTGATCTGGCAGGGGTTGCGCCACAACGCTGTCTGCGATGCAGGTTATGACCCAACAAGGTGTACTGGCTGCAGTTCACATAGCCACCACCAGGTGTCATGGTTTGACGGATGTTGTGATTCTTACATGTGGAGCCTTTAAAATAACGAATGCTGTCAGACATGAAGAATGAAAACAAGCTGTTAATCTGTTAATCTGGGAGCCACACATGGACCTACGTTTATGTTGGATTGGGGGTGGGGGGGGGGTGACTGCCTGTGTGAATGAGAAAAGCTGAAACTTTACTGTAATAAGTGTAAAAAGAATTGCCTTCCTATTTAAATGCACATGTGTTCGCGGCCTGGTTTAAGCTTTTTACTGTAGGAGTTTTCTCTCATGTTCTCTCTCTGTGAACCTCGTGGCCTTTCTCACTAGTCTAGGTTTAGATGAGGACCGTCTGTTTTTTAACTGCTTTTCATATCATTCCTTGTTTTATATTAGTGCTTACTTTTTTACGATTTGTTATCTCGAGCAATGACTTTCGTTGCCTTTCCCTTAAAAAAAAAAGCGTGACTGAGTAGTAGCTACCTTGATCAAGGAAACTCGCCGTCTTCCTCATAGCTTCGTCACATAGCGTGTACCTACCGACAGTATTTACCTTTCTAGCTAGCTATCGTTGGCTTTATTGTTAGTGACTGTGGCTCTTACAGTATTTTACTTTGATAGCTGTGTGTTTATGTCACAGTCGCCCCAGGATTTTGGAGTCTTTAAATCAGCATATTCTAAAAAAAAAAGATCTCATTCTCCCACAGAGTAGCACTTATCATTATGTCACAGTGAATGGAAGTTTTCTTTTATATATATATATATATATATATATATATATATGATGCTTAATGGGGAATTAATTAAAATGTGTTTGCTTGCAATAAGCAGAAAAACTGCAAAATCTTGGAGGGGCTGGAGAGGTTAATACTATCGTGCAAATAAATAATCAAGGAGTTGTTTTAATCCGTGGTGATGCCTGTATTTTTGGAGCCAGGTGTTTCATGACCCCCATAAGAACATGCATCTGTTTCTGTTTTTAAGTCTTATGTTTGGTCACGTTTAAGGAAGTGAGACATGGAAAAACTTCAACCATATATGGTTTCTGATAAAATAACATGTTTTGGAATGATTATAAAGAGACATCTGGTAATTTAGTTATTAAAACGGCTGATATTTACTGAGCACACATCTCTGCCAACAAAAGCTAATACAAACACACTGTAATCCTCACATAGGATATCCACACATATGTTTCAGTGGGTGGTGAGTAATAAAAAAATTATGCATTTTTAATTCTTCTCACCACCAATAAAAAAAAAAATCAAAAATAATTTAACTAATTTGATTAGTACTAACTTATATTAACTATATATATGATTAGTACTTTAACTTATATTGACATGTTATTATTTATAATAAATATATTACTCTTTAGTAACTCTTTTTCCAACAGTACAAATAGATTAACTTTCTAAACAATCATTAAAAATGTGTACATTTCTCAACCAGTTGTTTTTAAATCCGGGAGCAGCCAATCAGAGCACAGCGTAGTTGTACGCCTCTCCATACCCCGCCTCCCGCAGGTACTTCTCCAGGCTGTGTGGCTCCGGCACTCTGAGAACTGTCCGCCCATTGGCTGACTTCTCTGCCGCCTGGAGCTTCGTCATCAGCTCCGTCACGGACACGCGGTGCTGCGCGTTCCAGTGACAGCATGCCCGGATGAAGGAGTACCTGCACGCCAGAAGAAAACATGGCCGCCTCATTCAGAAACACCGTCAGCAGGTCTTTAACTAAACAGGGCGTGACGTGCAGCTAACGGCTAGCTTACAGTTCGCTAATGAACGGCTAACCACTTTAAAGTTCAACTTTCCCTCATATGTGTGTGACCAAACTGGTCGTGAATTTCTAATTTATGTGAATTACGCCGTGTTTTTCTCACGCTGTGCTAATTTAAGAACATAAAACAAAAGTGTAACATAGCTAGCTAGTTTTGCTAGTTCGCTAGCCAAGCTAAGCTAATTTGTGTTTACAAATTTGAAGTGTAGGTATCTAATGACTATTAAATACACCTGACAAATAGATCAATAAAATTTATAACAACATTCATGTTTTTTAATTTTGACATGTTTTTAGTTTAGTATTATGTTTAGTATGAAGAGAGTATGTCCAGAAAAGTGACAGAACAACTCCTTAAAATGGCCCGAATGAATCATATATATGTATATTGTGTAGTTTTCAGTCCTTCTTACAGGGAGTTGGAGCAGGAGGCCGGCCTCTTCAGATACTTTCCTCTTTGGAGATACTGCAAAAGTTCAGTCGCCATGAGCTCGGCAAACGGTGGGTCACCTGGTAACATCAGAGTATTAGAGTATTAGGTATCAGGCTGCATGTATCAGTACTAAAGTAACTTTAAGAACACTCACCTAATGTGACCATTTCATAGAGGAGGATACCAAACGACCAGCTGTCAAGACAAGGGGGAAACAAGAAGCCACGTTGAGCAGAGTATAAACATACTGTCCTCAGGTTTAGGGTTGGTTAGGTTCACTTTTTGCCATGATGATATTTTGTTTTAAAGAAACTCTCCTCAGCAGTGGGACACTCACACATCGCTGCTCCGAGTGACGGGTCGGCCCGCCAGCACCTCGGGTGCCTGCCACTTCCTCAGCACCATGTCCTCCAGCTCTCCCGGTGAACCGGCCTGCGTCCTCCTGCGGTAGGCTGAGCCCAGTCCCCACAGCTTCGCCGTCAGATCTCTGCCGACCAGGATGCTGCGGGCTCCCAGGTTGCCATGGATGCAGCGCTGGCTGTGCAGGAACTCCTAGAAGATGACACGGTATGAAAAAGAGTATATATAAATAATACTACCAGGTGCGTTTGGTAAATATTTAGAGATTAAAAACATTGAAATAGAACTAGTCTTAACCTACTAGAGCTGAGGCCACCTGTCCTGCCATTGTGAAGATCCTTTTTTCAGTCATGTCACACGAGGACTCTAAACTTGAGCCGTCCTGTAATGAGAAAGAAGCAAAAGAATGATCTGATTTCGAGTCCTTTTTATGTGTTTATTTATATGATATTATCATCCAGAGTAAGGTTTCTGTACCTGTCTGCATCTCCACAGGAAGCCCAGCAGGTCTCTGTGTTCCAGCTCCTCCACCACCATCATGAGCGGCGGCTGGACCGACACGACGCCCAGCAGCGCAGGTAGGAACGGATGCGGCCCCAGTTCTGACACAAAGGACGCAAACCCCAGAAAATGCTGTTTCTCACGGCTGTCGGCTGACTCTGAGGAAGAAGGTTAACACGCAGGGTGTGAGATTGTGACTCTGTCTCCGCGGCTCGTGGCTCTGTGTCGGCTCTGGCTTGGTTCACCTTTCAGCGCCCTCAGGATGACGTTCTTATTGTCCATGCTGGCTCTGAACAGGCTGACTGTGTCGTTAGGTTTGATAGAGCAGGCTATTGGCAGTGAAGTGACCTGGCTGAAGGCTCCATGATGCCTCTCTGTGGATGTCTGTGGTACTGCACCCAGTTGTGGTCTGACATTCTGCACTTGTTGAACTGACATCGGGAGCTCTTCATGTTCAAGAGGGTTAAGCCCAGGGGGCGCTGTTGTAACAGAGAGAGACACACAGAACAGTGAGAACAGAGCAGGATAACAGAGAAAAAAATCCAAAACACAGAATGGTCTCTTACCGTCAATTCCATGCAGATGGTGGCGCTGTGTGTGCCTGTGTGACGAGCTGTGGTAATGCTGTGGGACGGTGACCCGCGCCCGTTTACGCTGAGGACAGTACCTCAGTAAACACAGGGACAGTAAAATCACCACGAAGCCGAAGAGAAGCAGAGTAGGGACAATTATCACTGCAGGCTGATACTCCCGAATCACTGAGAGAGGAGAGGGAGGAAGAGAGAATCATGTGTGAATACCAGGACCAGAGAAAGGCAGTGCTGCTCAGCTTTACTTTCATCTCAGACATACATGTTCCATTTACAACCGCCGATGCTATGATGACGTATAGCTTGACTAAAGCACTGTGTGAACTCGAATGTCTGTACACTCTCACTCCGAGTTCCCCATATGAAACACAGACAGACGGAGCTCTTGAACACCCTCGACCCCACACGAGCTTCACTCCGGTCGCATTTTTACTATATATAGTTTACTGCAACATAAAAATCCTGCACCTCAATGGAAACGACACAAATCATTGCTACAAGCACAGAGTGAGGGGTCGAGTTAGAAAAAACTAGGGACGTCCCGATCCGATCACATGATCGGAAAAAACGATTACGTGATTTCAGACTTGATCGGAATCGGATGTTGCCTCCCGATCAGGACTCAGATATATATTTATTAGGGCTGCTAGGTGGCTCTGTGTCCTGTAGTGTAGGGGGTATGGCAGTTGGTTTTGGTGCGAGAGGTCCTGGGTTCGCGTCTGGAATCAGCTAGCATGGCGTTCTGGACATACACACACACACATTTATAGAGAATCTTGAAAGTATCGGATCGGGAAATTTCTTTTTTTATAGATTATATAGAGATATTTAACTCTTGGTGTCTTTGACCCTTTATGACCTAGTTCTTCACTGCAGCTTAGCCAAAATATTTTGTCATGTGACTGCATGCCGTGTGACTACGGCTTCCTAGGTGTGATAAGGAATGCAGATTTTTTTTTTGGATTCTTAGAGTTTTTTAGAAAAGACGTGAAAAAAACGTTGTTTTTTTTTGTTTTACAGTCATTTGTTGTTGTTGTTTTTGCTCACTTAACATAGATTGTCCTTTTTGTGCTGCTGCTGCTGTGTTGGCATGTACACAATCAGAATGTTGTCAGACAGTGAGACTGGTTTCAGTCATGGATGAAGACATCTGTGATTGTTTGACTACATGCGTTTCCTTGTCGGCCCTTTTATTTATGATTGAAAGTTTCCATGTGACGTCTGCATGTCATTGACCAGGCAACATATACAGTGTTCCTACCACGGCATGTTGACTTTAGCAGTAGATGGATAGATAGATTTATTGACCCCTGAGGGAAAGTCTCCAGTAGCAACACTGGAACAGACAGCATATCCCGCATAAGGGTATAAACAGTAGCCCTTGAATCCATCGTTTTCCACTGCTCCCGCTGTTTGAAGTCTGGGCTTGTTGTTGGCCAGACGGAAGCCGGCGGTGTTCTGGTCGCGGCACATTCTTAGGTGTGGTCATGGCTTAGCGAGCGACATTAATCACTTTGTTGTCATTCTCATTATAAAGCCTTGAACTTTCAGCAGGAAAGAGACATCAGACACGCTCACTCCGTCCTGCTGATAGTCAAATATGTATCTTCACGTCATCTCTAGATGTCGTGTGATCAGGCAGACGTCACAGCACATTCTGTGACTGAATACTTGCCTAATCTAATTGTGTAGTCAAGACATCACTGAGACAGAGACAGATTTCAGAGGCTGGATTTGGAACGGAATGTACAGTTCTGCAGTTACAAAATGAATTTACCTCAGTAAATGTGCATGCAGAGGAAGTGAGCGTTACTTTGGTTGAGTAGAAGTCTTTCCTGCACATGTCTGTCAGTTTGCTGACTGGATAAAGGTTTTAGAGGCTGAGATCTGATATGAGCGTGCAGAGAAATGGAAAAGTTAAAGAAGAGGGGAGAGAGGAGAGGACTGAGGGTGGTGATGATGATGAGTAGCATCTGTGTACTTACTGCAGAGGGTGTCATTCCGTGCACACAGATTATCAGCCGTGGAGTTAGATGACATGCTGGAGAGGAAGAGAGGAACACAGACAGATCAACATAACTATCAGCCAGAGGAAGAGATCAGCGTTTCCTCTGCTCAGCAGCAACACTAAATCCTCTGAGCTCAGGCGGCCGTGCAGCTCCTTCCTCTCTCATAGCTGTATACAGAGGCTGGATATAGTCACTGGTTCAGAGCTTTAACAGTGAGACATGAGAGCACACACACCCAGAGAGCTGCAGTCAATATATTAACTGTTTATCTGCACCCACCACAGCAAATATAAACTGTGACCTTTTTAATCTGAATTCACACAGCAGATATGAACTCAGGGCGTGTAGTTAGCCAGCTCTCAGCTACACGGATAATAAAGGAGCAGAGCCTTAAGGCCCCGTTCACACTGGAGAAAGTCAATCCAGCTAGAGTAGGATTGAGCCCAGACAGCCTTTAAGCTGGATGCGTTCAGACCTATTTTCAAATCTGGCTAGCACACACTTGTGTCCGCACTCAATCCGGCTTCATCCAGCGTGTTTGCTGTCCTCCAAACCACTAGGTGGCGCCTCGTAATATACAGAGTCCATTCACGCTGCGGTAGGACCGTGTGTGCGCATGCGTCATGCAGGTTTTTGTACCATGTCGCGCCCCGTGAACCGGAAGTAGCACATCGCTAACCGATGTTCACACTGGGGAAAAAATGTGGCTTAAGCAGGATTCGGCCACATCCAGATCAATCCAGATGTGTTTTTTTTCTGAGTGTGAACACCTCGAATCCGGCTGTATCCAGTTTGATTTCAATCCGGCTAGATCCACCCACGAGAGGTGGATCTAGCCGGATTTGCTCAAATGTGGTTCAGGTGTGAACGGCGAGCGAATCCGGCTAGCGACATGCTACTTCCGGTTAGTGACGTGCTACTTCCGGTTTATGGGGCACGACACGGGACAAAAAAACGCATGCGCACATGCGGTCCTACCGTGGCGTGAACGGACTCTGTATATTACGATGCGCCACCTAGTGGTTTGGAGGACCGCAAACATGCTGGATGAAGCCGGATTGAGTGCGGACACAAGTGTGTGCTAGCCAGATTTGAAAATAGGTCTGAACGCATCCAGCTTAAAGGCTGTCTGGGCTCAATCCTACTCTAGCTGGAATGACTTTCTCCAGTGTGAACGGGGCCTAAAAGTTGTTTTGGAGATCCCTGAAACTGTGCAGTACATTTAATACCACCATTTTGTGTTTGTTTTAAAGAACAGGGGAAGTGAAATGCTTTGAAAAGCTGGTAATACACATGAAGTTAAACAGGGAAGTGACAGGGGAGTGTTCTGTGTCTCAGCAAATATCTGCATGTCATCCACTGTGTTTGACTTGTTGCCCAGTTCAAACTGGGATGCCCCAGGAACCATGCTGTACTGTCCTCGTCCTGTACTCCTCATTTGGTTAACAAATGTAGGCCTGACTCACACACACACACACACGCTCACCTGCGATTCAACAAGGGTATCACCACTGAAATTACAAGTTGGAAATTGTGGCTTGTAAACCTAAATGTGTGACCTTTCTCTAGTTAATTTGATTTTTGAGTTTACATTATTGACTAAATTTGTGTTACAGTAGCGTTTTTTCACCAATTTGCGGTGTTTACTTTTGATATATTGATGTTAAAACTCTCAGTATTACAGGTACGAAGTGTGTTTGTGACAGAAATGCAGATTCATCCTGATCCAGCAACAGCTATTATTGAGTACACTCCCATTGTTATTCATGCATGCACACACTCCTGCATGTTAAACATCACACACACACACACACAGCTCTGATGGATGTCACTGAACCAGTTTGTCTGCATTGTTCTCACACTTACATGCACCAATAGGTCACATCAACACACACCTGTCGGCACAACAGTAGACTGTGGCATCACACACACAGACACACACACAGACAGTAAATTATGCTGTTGAAGACAGACTGTGCGAGTGAAGTGTCAAAACATTGTGTTTGTATATGTGTGGAAACTCACCTCACATAGTTTTACAGGACTTGTACAGCAGTCTCTACGTCTGTATACGAGTTCTGTGCTTCTATGTTTTTGTATCACCTCTGTTCTTTTTCAACAACTGATGTTTGTTTCCGTCTTACCTGCTTGTCAGAGTTGGAGTGTTCCTCCCTTCCGAACCATGTAGGTCGGTGTCCGGAATGCCGGGCAGGTGTACAACTGTGAGACAGATTCAGGTCCACCTTTTCAGGTTTCATGTTTTCTTACACGCAGACACATTTTCCACTGAAGACACCGCTGGTGTGTCTGACTGCTCTGTCTCTCTCTCTCTCTCTCTCTCTCTCTCTCTCTCAGCTTGGCCACACCCTCCTCTTTTCACACCTTTTCCTTATCACCTGCACACAGCCTGCAGTCAGTCAGTGTCGTATTTGCTGTGTGGATTTGTGTGTGGATGCAGTTTGACCGACACACCTCTGATTATTTGTTGGTTAAAAACAGCAGAACCTCCAAAAAATGTAATTAAATTGTCATCACTGGTGTTTATTAGATTGTCTTCTAGCTTTGAAATGAAGCACGAAACCATTTCCAGAACGTTTTTAGGTAGATTGTAAACGTATAAATGGATGATTGTCATGTTGCAGATTGTAAGGTGTTACCCCTGCCCTGTGTAATCATGACTTTTCACCTGCTGGTTGTTGGTGGCACGCCCTGATAGGTTTCACCATGGCATGGATCATGAATTAAACAGTCGTTTGGGTGACGGGTGGCACCGTTTGTCCTTACAGCCGTCAGCTGGTTGGTTTGTTGTTCTCTCATCTTCAGAAAGACCCAGAAACTCGGGTGGATTTTCTGGTTTGACGCCGAAGCGGCATCGATCTCCTGTCGGCATGTTATGTAAACTCTGTGTGTTTCTGGTTTCAGCCTTCGATAGATTTATCAGGAGACATGACACATGATGTGTTTTCTGTGCTTCTTTCTTTTTTCCTTAATTTTTGTTTACATTCTACATTTTGTTCCTGTGATGCTGAGGGCGATTACTTCATTGCTTGGATATCCTCATTACTTAAATATTGATGTTTTCCTCCTTTGGCCTTGCTTTTTACCTGTTTAGACAGTTTTATGTGAGATCTAGGCTTTTAGTGCATATTTCTAATGGTTTAGGTCATAACTCTGTTTAAAAAGAACCTTCATCCTTTACCTAATTTTACAACCTGCAGATAAAACCCAGCAGCCCTTGCTGGCCATGATGCCTAAGCTAAGTTGTTCATCATGGGTGTATGCAGTGTGTCGTTTGCACAGGTGCTTGCACGCTATTTTACATGTACATTTACATTTAGGCCCCGTTCACACTGGAGAAAGTCATTCCAGCTAGAGTAGGATTGAGCCCAGATCGCCTTTAAACTGGATGCGTTCAGACCTATTTTCAAATCTGGCTAACACACACTTGTGTCCGCACTCAATCTGGCTTCATCCAGGGTGTTTGCTGTCCTCCAAACCACTAGGTGGCGCCTCGTAATATACAGAGTCTGTTCAGGCCGCGGTAGGACCGCATGTGCGCATGCGTCGTGCGTTTTGTTGTCCCGTGTCGTGCCCCGTTAACCGGAAGTATCACGTCGCAAGCCGGATTCGCTAGCCACATTTGCGTTCACACCTGAGCCACATTTGAGCCAATCTGGCTAGATCCACCTACGAGAGGTGGATTTGATTGAAATCAAACTGGATACAGCCGGATTCGAGGTGTTAACACTCAGAAAAAAAACATCTGGATACATCTGGATGCGGCCCTAATCCTGCTTTAGCCAGATTTATTTCCCCAGTGTGAACGGGGTGTTTTTTATTTACATGCTTTTGTGCCTTTAGTTTTGTTTTGCAGTCAGCATGATTGTTTTTAATGAACACAAACTCGCCTAGAAATCCTTTATATTATGATGTAATGGAAAGACAGCAGGAAAACCTTGGCACATCATTGCATCACCTCCACCTTTCAGTGAAGTGAACCTAAACTGCCTGGATAAAAAAACAGGAATCCTGATCCCTGGGTGGTGGAAAGCTCATTAAACATGTCCAGGAATGCTGTCGGGCAAATTTTACTTTTTACCTGGTCGGCTGAAGCTTCACTCACATTACATCCACCTTCACACAGGTGCTCAGAGCAGCCAGCAGGAGCTGCTAGAGCGGCAACAAAGACATCATGCCCTGTAGGCCACCTGGTTGGTCTGCAACTCTGAGAATGCTGGAGAATCAGTATTTAGTACAGTTTGGCGTGCTGAATCACATTTAGCACTGTGGTGTGTGTGTGTGTGGAAATGCAGCGTGTGTTTGTGAGTGAGAGAGCGTCCTGGCTGGGTGTCCAGAGCGGTCCTGGTAATGCTGAGACAGACAGACAGTGAGCGGGTGGGTTTATTTTTGGGTCAGTGACAGTGTGTCAATGGCCGCAGATGCGTCGGAAAGGAAGGCTCTGAGATACAAGCAAACCCTGGTCAGTGTCCACTCTGCTTCTCTGTCCTTTCTGTGCTTCACTCACTCTGTCTTTACCTGCCTCCGTGTGTGAGCGTGAATATTACTCATGCTTTACTTGTCTCTGTGTCATGTGTCAGCGGCGCGTTGGCCTGAATCACTCCGTCACACTTGCATGACGCACCTGTACCACAAAACGAAAAGTGTGCGGATGACGACCTTAGTGTGTGTGTGTGTGTGTGTGTGGGCTGATGTGTAACAACAGGGTCAGGCACATGGTCATGCAACAGGTGCTTAGCTTCTGTGCACCCCGTTTCACCCCTGATCCCGGCTCCACGCACACAAACTTTGACGCCGTCTTGCTGTTTCCTGCTTTCCCTGCTGGCCACCTGTCTGCTCTCCTTTAGCCTGTTCAGTCTTAACACATGTTGGAGGGACTTGTGTGACACGTGTAACACGGTATGTTGCATGTGTGCGAGTGTCCTGGCATCTCTGTGCAAGTAAACAGTTGTCTGTTCATGATTTTGCAGCAGGGCTACTTGAGTGTGTGTGTGTGTGTGTGTGTGTGGTGGATGCTCGTCCATGTGTTTTCCAATGAAGCAGAAACCTGATCATGCATTTTGAGTGGTGCTAATCTTTGACATTCATGTGGATACTTTATGGCAAGGCAGAGTGAAGGGTGTTCCTGAGCATCTAGAGTATTGTCAGTATGGATATAAGATGTTGTGTTCAGGAAGTTTCCAGTAACAGAACCTAAAGGGAAGAAGGAAGAAGAAGCTCTAAGGAGCACAAAACAGATTTCTGCCAAATACTCACAGAATTTTTGTCATGTGACTATAGGTCGCATGTGAGTCAATCATGGCTTCTTAGTTATGCTGAGGAATGCGTAATTTGTTGATTTAAACAAAATCTTTTTAGGGCAAGCACTTTATTATTTGTGAATTTTTAAAGAATAGATTTGGACACACAAAGAGAAGCCTTCTCTCATTATATGAGTAGTATGTAGCAGTTCGTCCGCTACAGCCTCATAGGGTTAATTTACTGCTGGGTCTTTGTCTTTTGTCTCAGATTCTCTGAAGATGAATCCACGGTGTCCCCTACAGCCTCAGCAGTGCTGATTAGTGGGAATGTTGGGGACGGTGATCATGGTGACCTATAGAATGTAAAGACTGTTGAAATCTTATGCCTTTGGGTAGACCAGAGGGTGTGAGGTCATCCAGCCTTCCTCTTTTGAACATTAGGCTGATGCTGAGTCACACGGCTGTGGAATCAGCGGTCATGTAGGGAATGTATAGAGTTAAATCTATTTTAAAAAGACCTTCACATGCTTTAGGTTTGACTTCAGATGACGGCTTATAATCAAACACATGTTGTTCTACAGAGGTATGTGAATGTCAGAGAGCCTCTCAGTGACATTGTTGACACACGGTGTGTCGTGTAATTCATCTTTAAAGACAGATGGTGTCAATATAAAATGAACTCTTTCTAGGTTTCCTTATTGTTAAGTCCAGGTCCATCCATCCATCTTCTGAACCCACTTCCTCCCTGTAGTACAGGGTCACAGGGGGCTGGAGCCTATCCCAACTTTAAGTCCAAAAAGTCCACATTGTGCTTTAAAAATTGCCAGAAGTTCAGTTTCTCTGGACATAGAAGAAAGAATTAAATGTTTTTTTAATGGTATGAAGGTCTATTTGTACTTTTATTATTGGAAAAAGCGCAAGAAGAGAAGGTTTATGCCAAATACACGGAAAGTGTGCGTGTGTTCAGTGCCTGTTACTTGTTAGACCTACAGATGCTTTTCTCTTTGGTACAGCATGACGTTAGAAATGATTGTTGTGAGGTCATCCTAACACCGACTTCAGCGACTTGGCTGAGGATGGAGCAAGAAACCAAATGGTTCATATTCATTCTGTGTGTGTTGAGCGTGTCAGATGGACCTTGTTGTCTATGATTATTACTTTAAACATGTTTATGTTGCTCATGTTGCCATTGCATTGACAGTAGGATCAGAAAAGCGTGGAGTAGGGCTGAGTACTGGAGTACTCGAGTAATATCCGAGGGCAAAATGCCTTGACGACTAATTTAGTACTCGATGACTCGTTTAGTGGCGGCATCGGGGATGATTGTCTTGTGGCGTAGCGGGATGATCAGCGTTTTGGGCGCAAGAGGTCCCGGGTTCGAGACGCCGGTGAGCCGTTTACACACACTCACACACACTCTTTTGGCGCCGGGCATGGAGGCGGTCGCGGGCTGAAGCAATGACGCTGCAGCGGCCTAAAGCAGGTATCCGCCTGCTGCCAGATGCAGCCGTATCTATGGAAACACTATGACATTTACGCTTGATCCGAGTACTCGAGTGATCGCATAAATAATCGGCGAGTATGAAAAATACTCGTCTGCTGCAGCCCTAGTGTGGAGTCCTTCTATAACATTATGTTTGTCTGTGCTGTTTACATTCATCCTATTCATAACACTTCACTTATTTTTCATTTTTGTTTGTGCGTCTGGAGCAGCTGGAGGAACACACAGAGCAAAAAAGAGTGTGACATCAGAGAAACTGAGCAATACGATGAGGCATTGAAAGGTACACTGATGGTGAGAGAGAGGTGTGGGAAGTGTAATGAGGAATATTGGATCACACTGGGACTAAATTTAGCCCAGAGTAATGTTTCAGCAGCAAAGAGAGAGAGAGAGAGAAGGGGTCCAGAGCAGGGTCCAGTGAAGCAGGGAGGGTAGAAGAGAACCAGGGATCAGTGCAGAGCAGAATTTCACTGATCCGGAGGGAAGACGGGAAGGAAGGTGAAGGTGGGTCAGTGTGGGAGTGTTTGGTTTGTCTGGCCGGGCCTGTGGTGAAAACATCGGCAAACTGAAGGCGTCTGTGAGCAGTAAACGGAGACATTGCACACTTTAAAATCATTAGTACCAAATATTGCACCAATAAACCATGTTGCATAGGGTGGGATTGTCAGGAGAAAATCGCGTTACAACATTAAAACCACTTGGACCGCCTTCCTAAACATGTAGCAGCAGGACGCTGCACTCTACAACACACTGACCTTTTAAAGAATCTGCTGCCAGACACCACAGGACACCCCCCCCCCCCCCCCCCCCCCCCCACAGTCGTGTTGTGTGGCGTCACAGTTTTACTTGAATCACGTAAACACTTCATTCTTATAAAACTTTAATGAGGCCATACAATTACCCATGCTATAAAGCATTAATAATCATTTCTTTTAACAGTCTGTTAAAAACAGATGATTGCATTAATCAGCCACAAGATGTTCAGTAAATATTATAAATGACATGACGCTTCAAGCGTCTAAGGAAAGCTGTAGCAGAAGGACAAGAAGGAGGAAGGGTGAAGTGTGGGAAACCTTTAACCCTCATGGACTGTTCGCAAACACTACCCTGATGTGTTGTTCGGGACAAAAACGTCCCCTAACTTTAACGGTTTTAAAAATATATCAGATGAATATTTTTTTGAATTTTTTTTGCATAGACCTTTTAATTAATTTCAGTTCTAATCAACAGTAGTGAAAAAATCATTTTCCCCCAGGATTTTAACCCTTTAATCACCAATTTTATAAGGGCTGGTGCTGAAAATTGGAAAAATAAAAATTGACTTTATTGTATTAGTTTTTGCACAGCACTGGATTTTCATTTTTGTCCCATAGACTTCCATTATAACCACACTTCTTTTGACTGCACAGCCATAATCATGCATTCTTGATTGTTGGTGGTTTACCCTGTTGGTAGGAGTTAAAATTTTTACAGTTAACAACTTAATGACCATATTAAAATCCTGGGGGAAAATGATTTTTTCACTACTGTTGATCAGAACTGAAGTTAAATAAAAGGTCTATGCAAAAAAATTTCAAAAAAATATTTATCTGATATATTTTTAAAACCGTTAAAGTTAGAGGACGTTTTTGTCCCGAACAACACATCAGGGGGTAAAATTTGCCCACAAAAATGATTCAATTTGTTCACATATTGACAAAGTTATGGCCAAAATAAACAGAAAAATTTCTCTCAGAGGACAAAAATGTCCCGAACAGTCCATGAGGGTTAAAACATCATTGAGCATTTTGTGTTGTAAAATCTCCTTTAAATGTTGTTTACACACAGTACACGGTGCGATACATTAAACTTTAAACACACGACCACCACCTGCCAAACCAAGACATCGGTGCTGCCTATTGTTTGAGTCTGCGCTGCACGCCAGCATTCAGTTACAGTACATTGTGTGTTGTGCTGCTCACATTTCACCGTACAGTGACTGGCATCTCTTCACACACACACACACACATGTGCATAAGCGTGTGATGTGTCAGTCTAAATCCATTCATCTGCCAATACTCCTGTCCGTGAACCTGCTAAATTAGAAGCTGTTGAAAGGCGACTGCACAGACTTCCAAAGTGTCAGCGCCACACACAACTTACCAGCTCGTCACTTAGGCCCCGTTCACACTGGAGAAAGTCATTCCAGCTAGAGTAGGATTGAGCCCAGACAGCCTTTAAGCTGGATGCGTTCAGACCTATTTTCAAATCTGGCTAGCACACACTTGTGTCCGCACTCAATCTGGCTTCATCCAGCATGTTTGCGGTCCTCCAAACCACTAGGTGGCGCCTCGTAATATACAGAGTACGTTCACGCCGCGGTAGGACCGCGTGTGCGCATGCGTCATGCGGTTTTTTGTCCCGTGTCGCGCCCCGTGAACCGGAAGTAGCACATTGCTAACCGGAAGTAGCATGTCACTAACCGGAAGTAGCATGTTGCTAGCCGGATTCGCTAGCCACATTTGCGTTCACACCTGAGCCACATTTGAGCCAATCTGGCTAGATCCACCTCTCGTGGGTGGATCTAGCCGGATTGAAATCAAACTGGATTCAGCTGGATTGGAGGTGTTCACACTCAGAAAAAAACACATCTGGATTGATCTGGATGCGGCCGAATCCTGCTTTAGCCACATTTTTTCCCCTAGTGTGAACGGGGTATTATATTCCTGGAGTGCTATTGTCTGCTGTCAGTCAGGTTTGCAGTATTGTGCAGCCGTGTGTATCAATCAATAGATAATTTTCTGATTTATTCTTTAATTGGAGTTTGAGGGAGTCATGGTGCTGTGCTGACGTTAATCAAAATATTACATTTGAACACAGACTTGAAGCTGGTTGTGCTGTCGGCTTCACCTTTATACCTTTATAAAAGGTAATAGGGCTGCAACCAATGACTATTTTAATTGTCGACTAGTCATTGACTACCTTAAAGGTAGGAGGTTTTAAAAACTCAGTGAGAGTCGGCCAGATTTGGAAAGTAAACACACGCCCCTTTGTCTCGGAGCTCACCCCAAAGCCACGCCTCCAATCACATGGACGTGCATCACCTGAAGACGAGCTGCTTCGTTTTAATGAGGAACTGCTGAACAAAGGCCCCTAGATCCACCCACGAGAGGTGGATCTAGCCAGATTGGCTCAAATGTGGCTCAGGTGTGAACGCAAATGTGGCGAGCGAATCTGGCTAGCGACATGCTACTTCCAGTTAGCGATGTGCTACTTCCGGTTTAGGGGGCACGACGCATTCGCACATGCGGTCCTACCGCGGCCTGAACGTCCTCTGTATATTACGAGGCGCCACCTAGTGGTTTGGAGGACCGCAAACATGCTGGATGAAGCAGGTTTGAGTGCGGACACAAGTGTGTGCTAGCCAGATTTGAAAATAGGTCTGAACACATCCAGCTTAAAGGCTGTCTGGGCTCAATCCTACTCTAGCTGGAATGACTTTCTCCAGTGTGAACGGGGCCTAATTGATCTTGAGCCGGAGCCCTGGGTTCATGCTGTGTGTGTGTGTGTGTGTGTGTCCGCACGCTCATTCCCACATCTGTCTGAAGTGCATTACGGTTGACTCTACATGGTTCTCATACAGTCCAGCGCACCTTTTTCTCCGCACTGAACTAACAGACAGCTCATCCTGGTTTTCAAACTTGCACTCAAAGCGCCAACCATCCCGCTACGTCACAGACCAGAGAATCGTTCCCCTGCATACCATGCGATGACGTCACTAATGACCCGTCGGCTACTTAATTAGTTGTTGAAGAGTTTTGGCGTCGACAATTAGTCGACTAGTCGTCGCAGCCCTAACGGGTAATAGAGGAAGAATATGATATTTAGTGAGCTTTGGTGCAGCCTTTTACCAGCCGTCTCACCTGCTGTATAAAACAAATAACTGTTGAAAATGTTTGGTGCTTTCCTTCTTCTTACGCATCGTATCTCGAACGAATGACAGGCAGCATCCTCTCGGTCGGCTGAGATCATTCGTGCTGGTGAGAGGCAGAGAATGAATCTCTTCCCCAGATGTCCCAGACAGTTTTCAGAGAGCGTGTCCAGGGGTGATAAATCTAGAGGCAGAGCCCATGTTTCCGCTTCCATTAGAGCTGTTTGGGTCAACACGTGGTCCTGTCTATTTTTAAAATGGACCCCTCCCTGCCAGGGTGCCAGAAGAAGAGTACTACCACTCTCTGCATTCCCACTAGCTCAGGGACTACCTGTGTGTAATGAATGATGGTGTACAGTGACTGTATTTGCGCTTTGCTGCTTATTGATTGCTTCACTGATTGATTGACAGCTCTATGGGGAGTACCAGGAGCACCACGGAGGCTCCGGCAGACGGGAGGCCACGCGTCTGCTGACAGAAAGACAGATAAAGAAACATGGCACCCACCCGCGCAGCCATGGAAGGACACGACACGGCCGCCGCGGCCACGGCCAGAATGGATGCCACGGTCGCCATGGACATCCACACGGCTACCACAGCAGGCAGCGCAAGAGGCATCAGTCCAACATGGAAATGGAGGCTGCGGATGAGCAAACGGCCGAACCCGAACTCACATCCTCGATGAAGAAGAAGCGCTCGTACTCCAAGTGTCGAGGTGAGAAGAAAGATCAGAAAGGAAAAAAAGGGGAGGCTGTATTTTTATTAGTGTTATTTTGTTGTCTGGTTTTCACAGACTGCATAGCACGGGTGCAGCGGTTTCTGGTGACCAGGCTGGGAGAGGACTGGATCTTTTTGGTACTGCTGGGCATCACAATGGCGCTAGTCAGCTGGACAATGGACTATGCCAGTGCAAAGAGCCTACAAGGTATCGCTGCAGAACTCACCACTGTCACCACTGTCGCTGTTTCCTGTGTTTATCTACAGTTATGGCTTCTCTTGTCTCTTCTTCTATTTCATCTGTTCTCAGCCTATAAGTGGATTCATGGGGAGCTGAGGGGGAACATCCCCCTGCAGTACCTGGCCTGGGTCTCCTATCCTCTGATGTTTATCTTGTTCTCCTCCCTCTTCTGTCACTTGGTTGCTCCTCAAGCCATCGGTCTGAACCGTCTCCCTCCTGTCTCCTCCTTAATCCTAATTTATTTTGGATTACTTATAACTACTCCTCACCTTCCCTGCCAGGTTCCGGTATCCCAGAGTTGAAGACCATCCTAAGGGGTGTGGTGCTAAAGGAGTATTTAACCCTCAAGGCATTTGTTGCTAAAGTCATCGGGCTGACTGCTGCTCTGGGCAGCGGCATGCCCGTCGGCAAAGAGGTGAATGAATGCAGATAAAGCTGAGGCTTTTTTTACGCATTTTTTTTTTTTCCTGCTTCGTTTAATCTTCCTCCTCCTTCGCTCAGGGTCCCTTTGTCCACATAGCCAGCATCTGTGCAGCAGTCCTCAGCAGATTCATGTCCTTCTTCTCCGGAGTTTACCAGGTAAGCTGATGTCAGGAAACACTTAGATTTCAACGGATGTCATTATTAAAAATCTCTACTGCGTGAGATACGCCTCATCTATATGTTGTCTTTCTTTTGTTTTGATGCCGTATCCTCCTCCTCTTCCTCTCTGGATCAGTAGAATCCATACTGTTACACAGACATCCTGACAGTGGGCTGTGCTGTCGGGGTGGGCTGCTGCTTTGGAACTCCACTTGGAGGTACGCAGCATTTCTTTTCCTCTTATCTTTATGGTCCACCTTCCACTGGAACTCATCAATACTCTAAATTTACAGTTCACAGAAATGTAGGTGTTCTCTCTCCACTAGGGGTGCTCTTCAGTATCGAGGTAACATCCACGTATTTTGCTGTGAGGAACTACTGGAGGGGATACTTTGCTGCTACCTTCAGTGCCTTCATATTCAGAGTCTTATCTGTGTTCAACAAAGATGCAGGTGTGTTATGTGTTATTATCTCAGCTAGAGGGCGCCCTTACTCCAGAATCTATCACTGAGCAAAGTGTCATGGCCTTATACACACACAGTGTGTGTGTACCACAGCCTTTCCACTAGATGGTGCCCTCCTCCTCTGGGAGTTTTTAAAGCCTGAGCAGGAAAGAAAATAATAATAATAAACTAAAACACCTACAGCAGCTGCTACCAAAAGCCAAAAGAGGCTGAATTTTAATGTATATATATGCTATAGTGACCACAGGTCCTGTGGGAGTAAACACTAATGTTATAAATTCCCCCACTTTCTTCCAGTAACCATCACTGCTCTGTTCAGGACTAACTTCCGTATGGACTTCCCTTTTGACCTGCAAGAGCTGCCGGCCTTTGCCATTATTGGGTGAGGGACTGGAAAACTGAGACATATGTGACAGCATGTTTGCATGCTTGCAACAGTGTGTGTGCCCAGACCTCCTACTGGAAGGTAAATGAGTCAAACTTTATGCTAATGTAGCATTTGAAGTGTGAATAATCCCATTTAGTAGGACAGGAAGAGAAATACAGAGAAATCAGGCAACCGCCTTCTTATTCAACATTCTATAACATAAACAACTGCAAGTACAGGTTTATTAAAGCCGTGTTATTTCAGACGTTTAGTGTCTTTGTGCGCTGTTTAGATGCCCGTTATTTAGCATGCCATTTTGTATTTGAATTTAATCACATTCAGAACATGGTGCAGCTGAACAGATTGACTAATGTGAGGTTCGTTTCTTCATGCAGGATCTCTTGTGGGTTTCTGGGGGCGTTCTTCGTCTATCTCAACAGACAGGTTGTGCTGTTCATGAGACGCCAAAACGCCATGACCCGCTTTCTGACCAGACAGTGAGTTTATGTGCACAAAATAGACCTGATATGACGCTTATGTTGTTCTTTTTTAATGCTTTTCACTGCTGATTGCATTCATGTGCCTGTATAAAATGATGCTACGTTTATAGAGAGAGAAACAGAAGAGAGAGGTTTGTGTGTGTGATGATATACACAGGATTTGATCCTTGTTTTTGTCAGATGCTACTTGCACCCATGTCATTGTAACAACCTGGTGTGTATAAGCCAATGTGTCTGCTTACTACCTTATCTGCCTCTTCAAAGCTTTTTCTGTTAGTGCGAGTTCAGCTAAACAGGGGTGCGAGTAGGTTCTTTTTATAAGCGTATGGTCTTACGGTGTTGTCAGGATGTGTATGATTGCCGGTATTTGCCTCATAAAGGCCCCGTTCACACTGGAGAAAGTCATTCCAGCTAGAGTAGGATTGAGCCCAGACAGCCTTTAAGCTGGATGCGTTCAGACCTATTTTCAAATCTGGCTAGCACACACTTGTGTCCGCACTCAATCCGGCTTCATCCAGCGTGTTTGCTGTCCTCCAAACCACTAGGTGGCGCCTCGTAATATACAGAGTCCGTTCAGGCCGCGGTAGGACCGTGTGTGCGCATGCGTCGTGCGTTTTTTTGTCCTGTGTCGCGCCCCGTGAACCGGAAGTAGCATGTCGCTAACCGGAAGTAGCATGTCGCTAGATCCACCTCTCGTGGGGAATAAATCAAACTGGATATTGCCGGATTTGAGGTGTTCACACTCAGAAAAAAACACATCTGGATAGGCCCGAATCCCGCTTTAGCCAGATTTTTTTCCCCCAGTGTGAACAGGGTAATAAAGGCCCCATTCACACTGGAGAAAGTCAATCCAGCAAAGTAGGACTGAATCCAGATAGCCTTTAAGCTGGATGCATGTCCACACTCAGCTTAACCCTGCTTGTTTGTTGTCCTTCAAACCGCTAGGTGGCGCCTCGCAGTATGCAGAGTGCGTTCAGGCTGCGGTAGGACCGCGTGTGCGCATGCATCATGCGTTGTCTGTTTTCTTTTTTTTGTCCCGTGTCGCTCGTTCCTTCTTTTTTACCGGTTCAAACAGCAGTTTATTCCTTTGTAGCCCTGTGGAAAAAATCTCGGGGCAAAGCTGTCGTAGTTCGACAGTTGTTTACATACGGCTTTTGTACGCGACCCGGACACTGTCCCCGTGAACTGGAAGTATGATGTTGCTAGCCGCATTTGCGTTCAGACCTGAGCCAGATTTAAGCCATTCCGGCTAGCTCCACCTACGAGAGGTGGACTGAAATCAATCCGGATATATCCAGATTCACGTTGTTCACACAGATACGGCCCGAATCCCGCTCTAGCCGGATTGATTTCCCCAGTGTGAACGGGGCCTTAGTAACAGAGGTTTGTTGTCTGTTTTCCCTCTCAGCCGTCTGGTCTTTCCTGCTGTGGTAACGCTGGTCATCGCCACCCTGACCTTCCCACCGGGGTTCGGACAGTTCATGGCGGGAGAGGTCAGAGCTCGTATCTTATCAGTCTCCAACACAGGAGAACTGTGCATGATGTTTATTTGTGACAATAACACAGAACACAGGCTTTATTAGACACTGCAATCTGTGCGGCAGGGTGTGAACACTGTGTCCAGAGACCCAGAGGAAGCTGCCCACCAACAGCCTCTTAGATCTTTTCAGTTTTTATCCTTTGGTGTGAAGAATCATCACAGCCCAGTAGGCTGGATAAATGTGAGCCTGCTGTGTTGCCTTTTTACTGATGCTACATCACAGGATTATTTTGGGGGGTATTGAAGTTAAAAAATTTCAAACTGTGACCTTTTTGTGCCGCAGGGAGCCACGAACATGGACACTTAGCCTGCTCACCCTCAAGGGGAAAACGGCAACAAGCTTTGATCAGGCAGAAATAGAAGGTCCGTTTTTGTACAGTTTGCCTGCAGCCGAATTTTATTTAGTTAAAAAAAATGGAACGGCCTTGTATTTCTAGAACAGATCAGTGCAGAGATCAGCTGTGTGACCAAAATTTCCAACATTTCTTTCCATATTAATGCACGTCTGCGTTCACACCATATTACTGCTTGAATGTAGCTGCTGCACAGAGTGTCAAGGTGAGAGCTCACATAGGCCCCGTTCACACTGGAGAAAGTCATTCCAGCTAGAGTAGCCTTTAAGCTGGATGCGTTCAGACCTATTTTCAAATCTGGCTAGCACACACTTGTGTCCGCACTCAATCTGGCTTCATCCAGCATGTTTGCTGTCCTCCAAACCACTAGGTGGCGCCTCGTAATATACAGAGTCCGTTCACACGCGTTTTTTTTGTCCCGTGTCGTGGCCCGTGAACCGGAAGTAGCACATCGCTAACCAAAAGTAGCATGTCGCTAACCGGAAGTAGCATGTCGCTAGCCGGATTCGCTCGCCACATTTGCGTTCACACCTGAGCCACATTTGAGCCAATCCTGCGGCTGTATCCAGCTTGATTTCAATCCGGCTAGATCCACCTCTCGTGGGTGGATCTAGCCGGATTGAAATCAAACTGGATACAGCCGGATTGGAGGTGTTCACACTCAGAAAAAAACACATCTGGATCTGGAGCAGTGGCGTCGGTGGCGTGAGGCTGTATCTAAGGTTGAATCAGTTCACTTTACATGGTGGAAAGTAGAGTGTGTATATTCAACTTCCATTTCAGTCTCACGGTGCAGAGTGACGGAAGAGGACAGGAGATTAAATGCTACACAGGTTTTGAACCCGACGTGAACCCGCAGCTTTAGAAAAAGGGACAGGAAAGCCTATTACACCCGGCTCTGCCGAGGCCCCGCAGCAGCAGATCCCCCACATCCTCAGCACCTCGAGTCGACCCTCAACTCCAGCAGGAAGCACAAAAAGAATGTAAAAAAAAAATCGTTGTGACGTTGGTGTTGTTTTTCCGCCCTCAGCGGCGTTATGCAGATGCATGAGGCGCTGCGATGTCTTCCTGTGAGCAAACTTAGAGGCATCTATTCAAATGTGAAGCAAAATGGTTGAAGTGAATTAGTCATTCATGAGTCATAAAAAGTGAATGAGTCATTGGACACAGCCTCCCGTACCCGTCTGCTCCCTGGATGACTTCCTGTTTATCCCACTTGACTTTTCTCTCTCTTGACTTTTCTTTCTTCATCCTCCAGGCTTTTCACCTCCTCTTCAGTCCCTTTCTCTCCCATCTTCCTATTTTTTTTGCACCCTCCACATTCCTTTTGTACCCTTACCTCTGCTTCTTTATTTCTCCCCCCATCTCCCCCATGTATCTCTCCAGCTGATGCCCAGAGAGTGCATCAACTCCCTGTTCGATAACTTCACCTGGACAAAGATTTCAGGATCCCCTCCCCCGGCCGGCCTGGGCCGGTCCGCCGCCTGGCTGCACCCTGACGTCAGCGTCTTTGTCATCCTGCTGCTCTTCTTCCTCATGAAGGTCTGTGCACACGTTATGCATGTTCCTGTTAAAACTAAATGTCACAGTGTGGTGCTGGCTGATGTCAACATTTCTTCATCTTCCTCTTTATCGGTTGTTGCAGGTTGTTCATGTTGTGTGGATATCTGTGTGTGTCTCTGCGTGTGTGTTTGTCTTCCTTCTTTTCTTCCCGTCCAAGGTCAACAGTGCTGGCAAGCTCCCAGCTGTTCTAGCGTTCTTATGTTTTCTTTAAAGCAAACACACACACACACACACACAGGCTCTGGAGATTCACTACTCCCTCTGTCTCCCTAGTTGTTTCCTTAAATACTTTATGAGCAGAGATATGCACATAAATCTGGACCAGGTGACTGTGAATCAGCAAAAAGAGAGTTTGAACAGGTACTGATGATAAAAACCAGTAATATTTAACAATAAATCACAACAACAAAACAGCAGCATGACCCAGGATGAATAAACACGTATCAAACATCTACCAGAGAACAAACTGATTTGTCTGCCATGTGATTCTACTTCTTGAAAAATCTGCTCCCTGCACGGACACTCAATGTTGAAGGCCACCGGAGTAGAGAGTAAATAAACAATTACACCAATCTGAACATACCCAGATAAAGATATGATAAATGGCACATTAATAAACATTCATTAAAGGTCGGGTAGGAGATTTCATTCTGATGCACTTTCTGTTAAATTACTGTAACGTCTCTACAATCCGATAGCAACCACTCTCTCTCTAATGCGCGCCAGAGAGGTACGTGCATGATGGCCGAAGTAACAGACCGCAGCTCGTCTTCAGGTGATGCGCGTCCATGTGATTGGGAGGCGTGGCTTCGGGGTGAGCTCCGAGAGAAAGGGGCGTGTGTTTACTTTGAAAATCTGGCTGACTCTCACTGAGTCAAAGGCCCCGTTCACACTGGAGAAAGTCATTCCAGCTAGAGTAGGATTGAGCCCAGACAGCCTTTAAGCTGGATGCGTTCAGACCTATTTTCAAATCTGGCTAGCACACACTTGTGTCCGCACTCAATCCGGCTTCATCCAGCGTGTTTGCTGTTCTCCAAACCACTAGGTGGCGCCTCGTAATATGGCTAATAATGTGGCAAGCCGGATTCGCTAGCCACATTTGCGTTCACACCTGAGCCACATTTGAGCCAATCCTGCTAGATCCACCCTCGAGAGGTAGATCCAGCAGGATTTCAATTGAAATCAAACTGGATTCAGCTGGATTGGAGGTGTTCACACTCGGAAAAAAACACATCTGGATTGATCTGGATGCGGCCAAATCCTGCTTAAGCCACATTTTTTTCCCCAGTGTGAACGGGGCCTAAATCTCCTACCCTACCTTTAAGAACTAATAGACCTTTGAAGCATCATGGTCCAAGTCCTAATTATAATAGTCGGTGTGAGTTTGGACATGTGGGGGACTTTTTCCGTGTGCAGCCTTGCTGCTTTTACATTACTGAGCAGTTGTATGTTGTAGTATTTTATTAAATGTAGTGAAGTCACCAGTTCCAAGCTGTTCAGAGGGCGAAGAGCAGCTCTCCTCCTGTTTCTGTTGTCCGTCCTCCCACGGTATTGTTCGTCTTTTAAAAAAAAAAAACGGTGTGACCAGAGCTTCTCAGTTCAAGTTTTTCATGTCATATAAAAAGAACGCAGACAAAGACAGTCTGCTCTCTGGATACTGTGCGTCCTAACCCGCCTACGGTCTGCTGCAGAAAGCGGCTCCAAGCTGTCGCTGCCTCCTGTTGGGTGAAAATCTTCTCAAGAGATTTTTAACGAGTTTCTGCACAATTAAACCACAAAAAAGGTCGAACTTTCGTTTCATACACTGCGTTGGTTTAGTCGTGGTGCCTCTCCAGTTAAGCAGAGGGCTCCCTGTGGTGAAAACTAAACATTCACAGCAGCAGCACACACACACACACACACACACACACAGACACAGCATTTTGTCTGCTTTTCTGTCACCTGCTGCTGCTGTCGGCCTTCTCTAATGCACACTGTCTGCGGGGTTTATGCTCTCTCTCTCTCTCTCTCTCTCTCTCTCTCTTTCTGTCTCTGCACCTGATCAATCGTTGTCTACATAACAAGTCTTAGGAATGAGAAACCCCGTTCACACTGGGGAAAAAATGTGGCTTAAGCAGGATTAGGCCGCATCCAGATGTGTGTGAACACCTCGAATCCGGCTGTATCCAGTTTGATTTATTCCCCATTGGATCACATTGGCTCAAATGTGGCTCAGGTGTGAACGCAAATGTGGCGAGCGAATCCGGCTAGCAACATGCTACTTCCAGATGTGCTACTTCCTGTTCACGGGGCGCGACACGGGACAAAAAAAACGCATGATGCATGTGCACACGCGGTCCTACCGCGGCGTGAACGGACTCTGTATATTACGAGGCGCCACCTAGTGGTTTGGAGGACAGCAAACATGCTGGATGAAGCCGGATTGAGTGCGGACACAAGTGTGTGCTAGCCAGATTTGAAAATAGGTCTGAACGCATCCAGCTTAAAGGCTGTCTGGGCTCAATCCTACTCTAGCTGGATTGACTTTCTCCAGTGTGAACGGGGCCAGAGAGGCTGAATTAATGGAGCTTTAACCCTCTTGTGGACAGATGCACAGTAGAGCTGCAACACACACTCGGCTTCTGTCTGTTTTACATGATTGTAACTTATTGTCTCAGACGTCCACGTGTGGACAGAAGGACTTGTTGTGCTCGTTCTGCGACGTATAAACCGCTTTTTAACTCATTTTTTCATGTGGTTTGTTTCATCAGCCTGGGTGTTGTGTGTGTGTGTAGATCATCTGCGTTGCCTCCAGATGCTGCCGCCTTACGTTACCTGCTTTCCCTTTATACCCAATCCTCCACCCTCATCTCAACACCTTTTTTCATTGTGTGCGCTGTGCTAATGTAAATGGTAAAGCTGGTAATGCTGAATTTTGTGGCAGGCCTACCTGCTAGCTCACGATTTGTTCATGTTAGTATGTGTTGCAAACTCAAAAAGAATCATGCAAATGTTGGTTCTTAAAGGTAGGGGAGGAGGTTTGGAATACTCAGTGAGAGTCAGCCAGATAACCTCATTTTACTTCCCTCACACATTGCAGCGCTCAGACTCGGTGTTCCCATCTGTTTCTAGATTTTTTGACACTGATGACTGTGCAGTTAATGTCGCTGTGTTCGACTGTGTGCGACTGTTTCTCTGCGTTTTCGCTCTAATGTGTGTTTGACTGTCTGGATTTAAAAAAAAAAAGAGCCTGAGCCTGAGCGCAGTCCTCTCAGAGAGACACGCTAATGAGTTTTTATCTTGTTCCACAGTAATTACGGTCTGAAACCACGATGACAAACGATGTGTGGAATAGTAATCTGGATGGTTAAAATGCTAATGTAGTGTTTCTTGCCAATCCCTTTAAATCAGAAATGAGAAAAAGGCTCAGCATGTGGTGCCTGAGCAGGGACACACACACAGCAAAAACCCAGAGCTTGTCTAAAGGTAATCATTATCGCTGATGAGCTCTCTGCCGCCAAGGACAAAGCATGTTATTAGCAAAGCTATTCTGAAGTTACCTTCTGATGAGCGCTGTAACTGTTTGGACACAAACAGTCTAACTTTTAACTTAGTCGTCCTCTGTCACGTCTTCCTCAGCACCATCCTCTGCTGCGTCACTGGAGCTGCAGCTGTTGATGAAGTGCCTTGCTCAAGGATGCCCAAGGGTGATTGGTTCCTCTCCCCCTGCCACACACACAGACACACACACAGACACACACAGACACACACAGACATACGCACACACACTTTGCAGATTTCCCACTTGTGTGAAACGTCACGCTGTGACCGGATAAGGGTTGTGTTTTTCTTGCAAACAGCTCAAAAGGGCACAGAGAGGGACTTTCCGCCGCTCCTGTTGCTATGCAACGCAGCATCTTGGTCGCAACCTAATTAGTATTAGGTGGGTAACCTGCAGCAACACAGGGCTGATTATTGAAAATGAAAGCAGAAAAGGGAAAAGTAGCTGTTGACCTGTTGATGGGATGGAGTGGAGTTAAAACACCGGCGCTGATTAAAGATTCACAGTCAGAGGACACACATGTGACTCATGACAAACATCCTTGTGCTGCTCTCCACAGGTGGCTTCTCACACTGATTAGAGACTCATTAGAGAGTCATGCTGTAAGGAAGATAAACTTGTTGACTCTTTTTTTTTTTCCTGCAGTTCTGGATGTCTGCAGTGGCCACCACCATGCCCGTCCCATCCGGGGCCTTCATGCCTGTCTTCATACTGGGTGAGTCAAAACACCTTTAGTCCTTTTTCTGGTCTACAGCACCCACTTTTTTACCAGCTCGGTTTTTACTATTAAGCGTTTTTTTGTTCATTTTGCTGGACAGGTCTGTGTGTCATGAGACAGGCTGTGGGCATCAAGTGAACAGAGAGGCTGCTGATAACAAACAGGCATTCAGCATGTTTACTGTGTCAGTGTTCCTGCTGTAGATTCATGTGATGATTCATGTTCATCAGACATTAATGGATGGACCTGTGTTAGCAGACAGCAGCTAACTACACTCAACAAAAATATAAACGCAACACTTTTGTTTTTGCTCCCATGTTTCATGAGATGGACTTGAAGATCTAAACTTCATTCCAGATACACAATATTACCATTCCTCTCAAACATTGTTCACAAATCTGTCTAAATGTGTGATAGTGAGCACTTCTGCTTTGCTGAGATAATCCATCCCACCTCACAGGTGTGCCACATCAAGATGCTGATCTGACATCATGATTAGTGCACAGGTGTAGCTCAAACTGCCCACAATAAAAGGCCACCCTGAAATGTGCATTTTTGTCTCACAGCAAAATGCCACAGATGCCACAAGCATTGAGGGAGCGTGCAATTGGCATGCTGACAGCAGGAATGTCAACCAGATCTGTTGCTCGTGCATTGAATGTTCATTTCTCCACCATAAGCCGTCTCCAAAGGCGTTTCAGAGAATATGGCAGTACATCCAACCGGCCTCACAACCGCAGACCACGAGTAACCACACCAGCCCAGGACCTCCACATCCAGCAGGTTCACCTCCGAGATCGTCTGAGACCAGCCACTCAGACAGCTGCTGAAACAATTGGTTTGCATAACCAAACAATTTCTGCACAAACTGTCAGAAACCGTCTCAGGGAAGCTCAACTGCATGCTCGTCGTCCTCATCGGGGTCTTAACCTGACTCCAGATCGTCGCCGTAACAGACTTGAGTGGGCAAATGCTCACATTCGATGGCGTCTAGCACGTTGGAGAGGTGTTCTCTTCACGGATGAATCTCGGTTTACATTGTTCAGGGCAGATGGCAGACAGCGTGTGGCGTCGTGTGGGTGAGCGGCCCATGGTGGTGGTGGGGTCATGGTATGGGCAGGCATCTGTTATGGACGAAGAACACAGGTGCATTTTATTGATGGCATTTTGAATGCACAGAGATACCGTGATGAGATCCTGAGGCCCATTGTTGTGCCATACATCCATGAACATCACCTCATGTTTCAGCAAGATAATGCACGGCCCCATGTTGCAAGGATCTGTACACAATTCTTGGAAGCTGAAAATGTCCCAGTTCTTGCATGGCCAGCATACTCACCGGACATGTCACCCATTGAACATGTTTGGGATGTGCTTGACCGGCGTATACGACAGCGTGCACCAGTTCCCACTAATATCCAGCAACTTCGCACAGCCATTGAAGAGGAGTGGACCAACATTCCACAGGCCACAATAGACAATCTGATAAACTCTATGCGAAGAAGATGTGTTGCACTGCATGAGGCAAATGGTGGTCACACCAGATACTGACTGGTTCTGAGTCCCCAGACCGCCAATAAAGCAGAAACAAAATGCACATTTCAGGGTGGCCTTTTATTGTGGGCAGTTTGAGGTACACCTGTGCACTAATCATGATGTCAGATCAGCATCTTGATGTGGCACACCTGTGAGGTGGGATGGATTATCTCAGCAAAGCAGAAGTGCTCACTATCACACATTTAGACAGATTTGTGAACAATGTTTGAGAGGAATGGTAATATTGTGTATCTGGAATGAAGTTTAGATCTTCAAGTCCATCTCATGAAACATGGGAGCAAAAACAAAAGTGTTGCGTTTATATTTTTGTTGAGTGTAGTTAGCTCACTGAGCCAGAGCAACCGGCATCATGACTGAGGCTCATTATAGAAACACAGCTGGCAGCGTGACACCACCTCCATGCAGAGTCTGACCTCTCATCAGTCCAGCACTGTGTTCATCACATGGAACAAGGAACTACAGACACTGGAGAAATGTAGTTACTGAGCTCTAGAAGTATGACATTGTTTTTATTTTGTAGTCAGATAAACTGTCTTTCGGGCTGCAGCAGCATTCATCCCCTCCCTTCCAGCACATTTTATCCCACTTCTTGGCCTCTGTGGTATTTAGATCTTGCTTTCTTTCTGTGCTCATCTTCTCTGGAGTCTTTTTTATTCTTGTCTCTGAAGAGGATAATCATGTTGGAAGTGGTTTCTTTCATCTGCCTCGCCACCATCTGCCGTCACTAGAAACACTGGCTGCTCTGCTGATACTCAGTGCTTCGTACCCTGCGTCTCAATTTTTCACACAGAGTTTATAAAGTGTGACAAAGCAAAGTTTCACTCTCATTTTTATTTGTGCTCTTATTTTGAAAATGTGTTTACTTCTATGTCCTTTTTTTTTTTTTAGGCGCTGCGTTCGGCCGGCTGGTGGGAGAGATCATGGCCAGCCTGTTTCCTCATGGGATTGTGTTTGATGGCATCCTTTACCGCATCATCCCTGGAGGGTACGCAGTCATTGGTTAGTCTCCTGTTCCTCCTATCAGCTCCTTCCTCAGTCCTCCGCTTAACGGAACAGTAGGATTCGAGGAGTGTGGTGTGTTTAAAAACTCACATCATCTCAGCGTTATCGTCGAGCTTCCTCTGCTCTCTGCTTGTCAGGATTGGTCGAGTGTCCTCTTCCTCCTTCTCCTCTGTCACTTCTCTCATCTTCCCTCTACTCATCCCGTCAACCTCTCGGGCCCTCCAGTCGTCACTTGTTGTTAACTTGTCCTCCCCACCTAATCTTCCTCCCTTCCCTCCCCTTCCTTTGTCATCCTCTCCTCCCTCCTTTCCATCAGAGCGTGTGGTGGCTTTGCTCTGACAGTTAAATGTCACCGTTGCTTTGCTCTGTTGTTCTCACCTCAGCCACTGACCCAGAAACGTGGCCTTCCTTCAGTCCCCCTCCTGGTGCCCTATAAAGCCTATCTCTATCCCTCCTCTTGCTCCCTCCTGTCCCCACCTTTCATGTCTCGTCATTAATCAGTTTTTGGCCTTTCCCCGTTTTTCATTATTTAGAAATCTCCTCTTTTTAAATTTTTGATTCTCTGTTTTTTCCCTTTGTCTGTGTTCTCCTAACGTCTGTCCTAACGTCCTCCCTTCCTCCCATCCTTCCCTTCTGTCCCTCTTGCTGTCTCCCCCCCTCTCCCTGTCCCTCATCATCCTGTCCCATCGTCTCTGACAGGAGCAGCAGCGCTGACCGGGGCTGTGACTCACACAGTGTCCACAGCAGTTATCTGCTTCGAGCTGACAGGCCAGATCTCACACATCCTGCCCATGATGGTGGCAGTAATCCTGGCCAACATGGTGGCCCAGGGCCTGCAACCCTCTCTCTATGACTCCATCATCCAGGTCAAGAAGCTCCCGTATCTCCCGGAGCTCGGCTTCGGTCACATGAGGTTGGTGTGGCATTTGTGGGTCTCTGTGGGTATTTCACAAGCCAACACATGGGCAAGTGTAACTTCCACCAGTGACACAGCTATAGTTTTTTAGACCTCATGGAAAAAAATCAGCAGCATCTTTTTTTCTGCAAGAGAAATTAGGTGAAGAAGCAAATGAGTGTATTTCTGATTTAAAATCAGGGAACCTGAAGTGCTGCAGAGCAGCTGAAACATGTCATTTGTGCTCCCAGTTAATGATGAAGGGTAATTTACTCACTCTGTGAGAGCACGTGTTTGTTTGCATGATTTGCACGTGCTTCTTTAACACACAGGGAAGTGTTTACATGCAGTGTTTGTGTGTCTGCTCCTCAGCCAGTACAACATATTTGTAGAGGACATCATGGTGAGGAAGGTGAAGTTCATCTCCACTCGGTCCACATACCGAGAAGTCAAGCTGCTGCTGGACTCCTCCTCGCTCCAGTCAATCCCCCTGGTCGACTCAAAAGGTGAAAAGAGTCGGTCCTGAGGTTAAACTGAGTGAAAAAATGATGAACCTGTTTTTATGCTTTTCACTTCTTTCACCTCTTCTTTAGAGTCTATGATCCTGTTGGGCAGCATTGATAGATTGGAGCTTCTGGCTCTCTGTGATTGGTGGCTGTCGCCAGAGAGGAGGCTCCTGATGCAGGTGAGGATGACAACACACTTCCTTATTCACAGTGTGGTTGTCCAGTTTGTGTTTAATTTGTTCAATGAGTGATGATTAATCTTTTCTATTCACAAAGAGACGAAATATAAAATGAACCCTTATGTTGAGGTCATATTCAGGGTGTTTATAGCTGTCTGTTGTCATAGAAACAATGGTGGCACTGAGCGGAAACTAAAGAGAGGACTGTGTGTGGTTCAGTCCTTGAAACTACAAACATAATTATGTAAAATACCATGAAATGATGGCTCATCATCAGGACCAGCTAAATGTGGAGCTCCTGAACTAGTTTTTTTTTTTTTTTTAAATAGACAAAGCTGCTGCAGTCTGGTTTTCCCAGTATTGGCTTCATCATTAAAGCGTGTTTATTTATCACAGCTGTAAGGACGGTCTGTGTCTTTGTATTAATGTGTTTGCTGTGGGTGTGAGCTCAGGGCCGCAGCCTTCAGGAGCAGAACCGGTGTCCGAAACACAGCTGGGAGTCCTTTGCCTTCGTAGATGAGGAGGAGGAGGAGGAGGAGGAAGAGGAGGGAGAGAAGGTCAGTCTGTGATACGGCGCTATTATTACCCTCCACCTCTGTTTAAATGCCAGCATTTATTTTGAAGGTTTTGACTTCTTGCCTGCAGGGAAGTCCAGTACAAGAGGAGAGAAACGGCCCTCTTCCTCCTCCGAAGCCTCAGGAGCCTTCCTCAAACCACACAGCTCCTGATCTTGGTGAGTTAAGAGGAGTTATGCACATATCCTTCCTATAGTTATCACATCCTGCTCCACCTGTGTCCAGTTACTGCGCCCTGAATGTAGAAAAAACAAAGATGGAGGCAATTGTCAGGGTCAGTGACGGACTGAAACCTGCTCCAGTTTGCTGTCACAGCTTTCTGTTGACATACAAACAAATCTAAACATGGAGGATAATTACAGCGTGTGATCTCCGTCCTTAGCTCAGTTACACTTGTAGAGCGGTGTGGGACACACACACACACACACACACACACACAGTGAGGCGAGGCCCGGCGAATGAAAGCCTTGTGGGGCCTGTCACAGTAATATTGATTCTCTTAGACAGGTTTTGCTCTCCAGGATGACGTAACAGGATTTATTCTGCGCGTCTCTCCTACTTCTCCTCAGAAAAATATGTCGACTGATATGACTAAGCATTTAGTCAGATCCCAGATGGTGTATGAAGCTCACCAGGTTCTCATATGTGCTAAGTAGATTAGTGCCCAGAGGACACAGACACATCCCACTGCTGCTCATAAAGTATGAAAGGAGGAGCAGCAGCACCGAAGCTATCAGAGGCCAGACTTGTGTGAATAATACCCCGTTCACACTGGGGAAAAAAATCTGGCTAAAGCGGGATTCGGGCTTATCCAGATGTTTTTTTTCTGAGTGTGAACACTCCGGCTGTATCCAGTTTGATTTCAATCTGGCTAGATCCACCCACGAGAGGTAGATCTAGCCGGATTGGCTCAAATGTGGCTCAGGTGTGAACGCAAATGCCACTTCCGGTTCGTGACATGCTACTTCCGGTTCGCGCGACACGGGACAAAGAAAACGCACGACGCATGCGCACACGCGGTCCTACCGCGGCCTGAAGGGACTCTGTATATTACGAGGCGCCACCTAGTGGTTCGGAGGACAGCAAACACGCTGGATGAAGCCGGATTGAGTGCGGACACAAGTGTGTGCTAGACAGTTTTGAAAATAGGTCTGAACTCATCCAGCTTAAAGGCTGTCTGGGCTCAATCCTACTCTAGCTGGAATGACTTTCTCCAGATGTAAGCCAATCCGGCTAGACCGATTGAAATCAATCCGGATATATCCAGATACGGCCCAAATCCTGCTCTAGCCGGATTGGTTTTCCCCAGTGTGAACAGGGTCTAAAGACCCACTAACATCTCCCAGCTCTGATCGACGGCAATGTAAACATTGAACAGCTGCTCATAAAAGAATTTATCTATGAGCCCCGAACAGTTTGTGTATGAGGCTGTAGATGTGGTTATATTTCTGCTGCAGAGTTGGACTGTTTAACATGGAGGTCTATGGGGATCGACTTGTTGTTGTCTTGGGCCACAAGCAGGACTGCAGTTTCTGACAGTTCTGCCTTAGCCCCAGAGGTTTCTGCTTGGATGCAGCCAATTATCACAGATTATTATAATTCCCTATAGTTAATTACAGACGGTTTTACTAGCATTTATGTACACAGATGATCAGCTGACTCCATAGAAAGTTATTAATTTGTCAGTTTAGCAGCGTGTTTGTGTGTCTCAGCCCTCAGCAGATGTCAAACGATTGGAATTAATAACTCTGCAGCCCTAACAGCAACGAGGGAAGGTTCGGCAGCATGTTCACTGCCAGTACCCAGATGGAGTGTGTGTGTGTGTGTGTGTGGTGGTGGTGGTGGGGGGGGGGGCACAGTCAGTAGCCTATCGTAGACAATAAGAGTCTCTCGGTGAAATGGTATCCAGGCAACAACAATGAGGGCTTTCTCTGGTTCTCTGAATCTCAGTTTTCTTTAAAGTTGTATAATTTGTCGACCTTCAATTTCTTCTGCTTCTTCTCTCAGAAAAAGGTCCTCTGCTCTCAGTGAGGAGGACGCTCAGAGATCTCTTCACCTCAAAGAGCAGACAGACGGAGCGACAGTCACAGGTGTGTCTGTTCATTCCTCAACACGTGTAAAGGAACTCTTTCCATTGAAATGCAAATCACCACCCTCCAGTCCTTTTTAAGCAAAGATCCCCCATAAACCACATTCCTGCAGAGGCGCTGCTTGCATTTAAATCTGTATCCGTTATTAGTATTTTTTTTTGGATGCACATTTTTCTGATTGACAGAAGCACATACAGACTGCTTCCGCGTCCTCAGACAAACTCCCAGAAGTCGAGCATCCTTCTTTCAGCCCTCTCTCTCTCTCTCATATGGAAATAAGAGGAGCCAGATACTGGAGGTAGACTTTCTGTATTCAGCCTGGCTCACAGGGGAGAGAGAGGAATGAACATCACGCTGGAAAAACCAGCAGACTGCCAGATTAGAATTTGATTTTAGTCGTGTCCACTGCTGCAGCTCGTCTGATTCTCTTATTATGTTTTTGGAGGCGATCCCGTTTCCTCCGTGGGGGATTTGTAAAAACAATCCTGAACATCAAATACAGGCACAGACGGGAGAAATTACCACAAAGAATCAGGTCTGCTTTACCAGCCAAACACTGACCTTTGGAATATTATCAGGCTGCTGCAACAGTGTCAGCATCTTCTTAATTCTTGAATCTCAAGGAGTCTCAGCAGAGAGTGACTGCATCCCCTTTAAGTTCAGTTTCACAGACCTGGTTGCCAAAGGACTAAATTTTACCTGCTGCACAATGTTAATCCTGAAAAATGTGAGAAAAAAAAGTGCTAAAGAAACCAGATGAAAGCAGCCTGAGCTCAAAAATAATACAAAAAAAATAAACGTAGAAAGAATTGGAGGTGGTGCTAATCCTTTTCTGTAGAGACGCCACACTCGGGTGACAGTTTTTGTTTTCATGCATCTCTTGTCTTCCCTTTTCATTCCCAGGAGCCGTTTCCTCCTCCGCTGTCAGACACCATGACACCAGACGAGGTACGGTAAGGACGGAGGGATGATGGATTGTCATGATTTTGCAGAAGCATCTCCCTCATTGTGATCCAACACGTGCGCTGAGTCACCAGAACTTTACCAAAACCTTCCGACAGCAAAGTCTGTGTTTTGTGAAAATGAAGTCACGGCTGCTGTCAAACCTCAAAGTCTGGACAGGATCAGCTTCACTGGTCGCTGAGGTGTTTTTAAATATTTAAGATTAATTGTAAAAATAGTTTAATATATATGGCGCCCTCCTGTGGTCGTCTAAATGTGCTCCAGGTCAGATCAGATGTTTGGGCGAGGCTCATCTTTGAGACTCCTTTGAACAAATAAATAGTCTATAAGCTCCTGTTGAACCTGGTTTTAGCTAGGGATGTCCCGATCAGGTTTTTTGGCCCCCCCGAGTCCAAATCATTTGCTTTTGAGTATCTGCCGATACCGAGTCCTGATCCGATACTTTTAGGCAAAACTCGTGTGTAGCGCTTCACGCTGACTGTTCATCGCTGTCGCATCAACATTGGATTTCCACGTGTGCTGCTTCGCCAAACTGCCCTAATTAATATATATCCGAGTCCTGATCGGGAGGTAACGTTCGATTCCGATCGAGTCTGAAATCACGTAATCGGGCCCGATTTCCACGTGATCGGATCGGGACATCCCTAGTTTTAGCAGTGACTCTTGGTTCATGATGACATTTCTGGTTTAATAACAGCGCTGACATATTTGCTATGGAGCCACTTGATCCTGATTTTGAGTCCAGTATTGGTTCCTTTAGTTTGGTCTGCTAACGGCTACTAGCTAGCTTTCAAAGATCCTCAGCAGCTTTCCTCTTTGAATTGACAGATGGCTCAACCAATCAGCTTCTGAAAAAACACACCTGATATAACAATTTGTGCTTTGTAAATGTTTAAAGGGCCATGTCTTTAAATCGACCCAAGTCGTTTTAATGCCTGAGAACAGAAGAGATGACATGTCTTCTGAATATTCCCATAAAATCCACGTCAGCTGGAGGTCGCAGGTGTTACAGATTTGTGTCACATTTGAGCGGAGCTCTTTAAAATGTTTCCATGAAGACAGCCAGAATTAAAATTCAAGGTTCTTCTAAGTGCATCAAACGGTATCTGTGCCCTCCGGTCCCGTTCTGTCTGCCGCGCTGCCATTACTCCTCCCTGGCACTTTCCCAGAATGCCCCATAACAGCGGCCTGTAAATTGTAGCAGACAGCCGGCCCTGTCACAGCACGGCTGAGGCTCGTAGGAACGATCCACAGAAAAAGGTGGCTAAAAGGTGTCAGACATCCTAAATCTCAGAGGGACACCGGTGACATGCAAGGACACAACAAGGTTTTTCACAGCTGAAACCTCTCCTCCTCTGAAGCTAATTACACTGCTGCAGCTACACACACACACACCACGGCTTAGTGTTTATGATTCATATAACTGTTGTTATTTTTGCCAGATATATTTAATCGTATGTGCATGACTCACCGTGTAAACAATCCAGCCTGAACTCATGCATCAGAATAGAAGGATGGATCCCTCGCTCGTCTCGTCCCGCTTCACCTCTGTGACCTTCCTGTTTTATTGTTGCCGCAGATCAAAGCGTGGGAAGAGGCAGAGATGGACAAGCCGATGGAAATCGATGAGATACGAGTGGACCCTTCGCCTTTCCAGCTGGTGGAGAGGACGTCATTACACAAGGTGGGTGGACACGGATCCCAGCTTAACAGCTGTTTGAGGGGACCTTGTGTCCTCACTGTAAACAAGCTCACTCAACAAACAGACTGTGGTCTTACTTTGAACTCCGGCCAGTTAGGAATGTATTTATAGATGTCCATGGAAAGAGACAGGAAGCACAACTAAATAGTTATTGTGCCCAAACACAAAGCTTTAGTGGTCTTTGTTTTAAACTAGCTAAACTAAACTAAAAAGTTTAAGATTTGTTCTTGTTTGTCAGGACTTACTGGCAGTAATGGTTAGACCCCGTTCACACTCAAATAAATCCGGCTAGAGCAGGAATCAGGTCGTATCTGGATATATCCGGATTGATTTTAATCCACCTCTCGGAGGTGGATCTAGCCGGATTGGCTTACATCTGGCTCAGGTCTGAACGCAGCTAGTGAATCCTGCTAGCAACATCATACTTCTGGTTCACGGGGACAGTGTCGGGGTCGCGTACAAAAGCCGTATGTAAACAACCGTGGAACTACGACAGCTTTGCCCCGAGTTTATTTTTCACAGTGCTACAAAGGAATAAACTACTTTTAGAACCGGAAAAAAACGAAAGAACGCGGCCTGAACGGACTCTGTATGTTACGAGGTGCCACCTAGTGGTTTGGAGGACAACAAAGAAGCCGGGTTAAGCTGGATTGAGTGTGTGATACCCAGATTTGAAAATAGGTCTGAACGTATCTGGATTCAATCCTACTCTAGCTGGAGTGACTTTCTGCAGTGTGAACGGGGCCTTATATGCGTTCGGCTTTTTGATTGCTCATAAAGATGACGGATAATTTCTACAGACATGCTAACTTCTTGCTAGCTTTTAAAGATCCTCAGCAGCTTGTTGTGCCCTGATAGGTTGGCGTTCATTCCTAATTCTAGTCAGTAGAACTTGTCCTTCTAGTAATCTGTGTATCCTAAAACTGTCCTGTCGTCATCTGTATGTTCATCCAGCTGCTACTTTTCCATATTAAGCAAAATATTCTGGAAAATGTCAATTTTTATTCATTAACACTTAATCTGCATGAAATGACTTGGATGGACCCTGCAGTTGTTGTTTTTTTCTGAGTGTGAACTCAGCGTGGAGAGGAGTTTGTATATTTTCAGTCACAGGTATTAGCCAGAGAAGAAGCATTTAAATTCCCCCCCAGAGCGGTCGGCAGGTCCTTTGTTGGGCCTCACACACTCCGCTCCTTAAGTTGTTTACTCCTGTAACATCTCATTCAGCCCAGAATGTGGATAACCTTGACAAGGGGTAATGGCACATGAAAAATGCTCACAGTCAGGACTTTGATTTATTCCCACAGTGCTGTCTGACTAAATAGAGACAGACGGCGTTTCTTTTTATTTTAAATGGATGCTGTGCAGACAGGAAGCTGAAGGTTTATGAGAGGCGTTTTCTCAACCACGGCACCCCACAAGAAGTTCTTTAGATTTAACACAGCGTCCACTAGGGCTGCAACGATTACTCCAGTACTCGAGTAAACGACTAATTTAGTACTCGATGACTCGTTTAGTGACGTCATCAGGGATGATTGTCTTGTGGCAGGATGAGCAGCGTTTTGGGCACAAGAGGTCCCGGGTTCGAGACGCTGGTGAGCCGACGCGCACACGCGGTTTTGGCGCCGGGCATGGAGGCGGCCGCGGGCTGAAGCAATGACGCTGCAGAGGTCCAAAGCAGGTATCCACCTGCTGCTGCATGCAGCCGTAGCTCTGGAAAACTATGACATTTACACGTGATCCGAGTACTTGAGTAATCGCAAAAATAATCGGCGAGTATCAAAAATACTCGTTTGTTGCAGCCCTACCGTCCACTCAAACTTAAAAGTAAACTGAATAGATCTCGTTGGTTAAATGTAATATAGACAAAACATAAAAAACAAGAAGACTAATTTGCCAAGATTTTTTATTTTATTTGTTTATTTTGTGTGTGTGTGATTTGTTTTTTTTGTTTTTTTATCTGTAAAAATTGCTCCTCACGTCCTCATTATGACGACTCTGATGCAGGGCGAGCAGATCTTTTCAGGATACTGAAGCACATAAACACCTTGTTCCATTCCTGTTGGGTTTTTCATCACCGCTGTGATTTCATCGTCATGGTAATATTCTGAACATTCTGCTTATTCATGTGCAAAGAGGCCCTGATGCATACAGAGAGCTCATCTAAAGCCTGACCTCGGCTCCTGCACAGAGAAGCATTCAAGGACTCTGAACGTACGTCTGAAAATGAAAAGAGATGTGATTAAACTTTTGTTTTTTCCCCCCCGCTCTCCACAGACTCACACCTTGTTCTCTCTGCTGGGGCTCAGTCATGCTTATGTGACCAGTATTGGCAAACTGGTGGGAGTGGTGGCACTGAAGGAGGTAAGAGAGTCTGCAGCTCTCCGACAGCTCACTGTTTCTACCCATCCTCTCCGTCCTCAACTGTTCTGCTTCCCTCCTCCTCCTCCTCCTCTTCCTCCCTTCAGCTGCAAAAGGCCATTGAGGGCTCCACGCGCTCCGGCGTCCGGCTCCGCCCTCCTCTTGCCAGCCTTCGTGACATCAGCAATCACAACTCTGTCTCTAAACCTTCGCCTTCTTCTGCTCCTTCCTCTCCAATCTCCACCTCGCCTCCTTCACCTGAGGCTCTTCCACATCCTCCCCCTCCCTCCCCTCCTCCTCCTCTTCCTCCTCCTCCTCCTCCTCACCATCACAGCCACCAGAATGAAACGGAGGTGTGGATAGAGGGTGTGTCAGGAGAGGTGGAGGAGAACAGCAGCAGCAGCAGTACAGGAGCCTGCAGCTACAACAGCGACCTCACCCTTCCTCCTTCTTCCACTCCTCCTCCAGTGCCTTCCTCCCCCACTCCTCCTCCTCCCTCCTCCTCCCTCCCTCTCTCCTCTCTGAGGCCTCTGCAGGGCCTCCTCGAGGAGGATGAAGACAGCGACGATGAGCCAATGGTCTAGCTTACATAAGAGTGATGTTATGTTTTTTTTATAACGGAAACTTTTTTAATAGTCTGAGAGTTTTGTTTTTCTTCTGTTCTTAATTCATTGCTCTGGTCTTTGAACACATATTTACCTCTATTAATCCCACTGTAACGCTCTGTTGGTGTTTTTTTTTTTACTTTACTTTTCTTCTTTCTCATGTTTTTCATACCTGGACTCTGAATGTAGATTAAAACATTAGACTGAGTTTACCTGGACGGGACAGTTCAGCCACAGAAGCCAAGAAAATGATGTTTTCTCTGAGAAAAATATGAATAATTGGAAAAAAATGCACAATTTTTGAAACATTTTTTGACCCTTTTTTTGTTTGTGCTTTTAAAAAATTTATGAATTTACATTTAATTTTAAACTTAAACTTATATATGACCCAAGAATTAGTTTCGCTCTAAATTTCAAGGTTGACTTTTGGTGGAACTGTCCCTTTAAGACACTTTCGGCACCCCCAGACACATTAAAATCCTTAAAAACATTACCGAGGGATAAATATGTGACATTCTCCTGTCGTTTCTTTATATTCGGGTTTCTTAGTCACATCATCTGCTTTCCAACACAACATATGTTCCATCTTTGTGTTTTTATGATCACCACATGCTGCCCAGTGAAGCTCTGCATCACCTGATCATCTGTGTGTTTCAGATCAGATGAGAGCAGCAGCTATTGATTTTTGTAACTGGCAGCAGAGCATGTGTGAAGGTAGACTAATGGAGCTGCTCAGTCCGAAGCCCCGCAACGACCTCCACCAACCCGTGCGCTGACCTTGTGCGGTGCGGCCTCTGAGCTCATCTCATCACGGTTAAGCTGATAGATGGTGCAGCTAACAGCAGCTGACAACAGCTGGACCTTTACCGCACAGATCCGCTTCACGACCCGATGGAGGTGATCAGGAAGCTGCCCTCATTCCTGTCATCAAACATCTGAAGGATGTGTTTTCTCTTAACATTAATCAGTGCTTCTCCCCGCCATGACGCCACCTTCTTCTTCCTCCCATGTTGTCGTTGTCTCCTCTTTATCTCCTGCACTCAGTTTCTCAGGTGCTTCCTTAAAAGTCTTTAAACCTGCAGATGTAATGAAAAGCAGCTTGTTGTCTGTGTGAGTCGGTTCCTCAAGGAGGAGCGAGGAGAGGGGCCCTTTGTCCCCGGTCCATCCGTCCAGCCATGCTTCGTGGGTAATGTGTTTATTTATCTGTGTTTTAGTCTGATGTTACCCCAACATTTATAAAACTGTGAACAAATAGCCGAATAAAGCTTCATGTGAAATGCTTCAGTCGTGTTTGAATGTGACCTTTATTCATCCAGGTCAGGACAGACAGACAGCGTCTCTTCTGCACCGCTTAGACCTGGACCAGGGCGCGATCATAGTCGAGGTAAGGCCGACATGCTCATCCCTCAGTCTCAGACTGTGAGCAGCTGCAGGACAAACAGAGGACAGATGACTATCGGGGCCATTAGGCGGCGGGGCATCAGGGTCTCAATCAGTCCGTCGTCCTCTGCAGCAGCTGTATCTGGAAGCTTTTAGAAGGGGGGGTGTAGTCAAATACTTGTTGTCTGTCTTCAGAGTCACAGCGACTCCAAAGAAAAGCAGCACTTGAAGGGACAAGGGCACTTTTCTGCCTCCAGAGCGCAGTGAAGTCATAACGTGTCTGCGTTTAATGAATGAGGCTGTTGTGGGGATCAGAACTGTTGAAGTGTTTCAGTGGAACTGATGACTACAAGAAAAACCTGCAACCTTCAGTCCACAGCAGGACCTTCAGGTCAGAGCCGGTCCTGACACTTTTCTCTTTTTTATGTATGAATAGGTGAATTTACATCAGTTAAAATCATCTTCAAACTTTTTTCTTACAAATTTCAGTTTTTTTTCCATATTAATAAGTTTCTCGTACTTTTTCAATATTATTACCGTATTTTTCGGACTATAGGTCTCACCAGAGTATAAGTCGCACATAATGTGTACGGTATGCTAATAGCACACACAAGCGGCAACCTTCGGGGCTCAAAGTTGAAGCCCATGCGGAAGTGTCAAAACTTGTAATTCACGCCGCAACCACTGGGGGTTGGCTCCAAAAGCGAGTAATTTCCCATAGACTCCCATGTTGAAATGGCCGACTTCACAGCAGAAAAAAAACATGTTTACAGCCTGGTACAAAAAACCACTCTGGTCTCAGATGATAGGTTCTCTTCTAGTGTCAGTTTTTTTACAACTCACTCGTTTCAATGGTATTCTGACTTAAAATTACGCATAATTATGGGCGTTGCCGCTTGAGTGACAGACAGTTGACGCATCACAACGTGAGTTTCCTGCTTGCGACGATCGCCCCCCCCCCTTTTTGTCCATATTTGGAGTTTGCCAACATGGCGGCGGTCATCAACGTCCTGGAACCTCCCACCGAGCCTCAGAACGGCTCTTCAGAAACAAACGGGTGACGTCACGGAAGCTCTGTCCATAGTTTTTACTGTCAATGAGCACACATTACTGCATTAGCATTATGCTAACGTAACACATTGATGGCTATTCAGCTACATGATGCATAAGAACCAACTCCATAGTTGTCCTTTATGTATCATATTAACACTTGACAGAACATTAAAGAGTTCATCAAACTCTCCCTCTCACTCCAAACCACTAAATCTGTTGAATTCTTCTTCCTTAGTGTCACTTCTGAACAACTCCGCCGACTCCAGAGGTGGACAAGCTGTCGGTGAAGTTATATATTTTCATATAAAAAGTGTGACTATAGTCCGGAAGATACGGTAATGATCAGTTCTTTACAGATATTTAAATTTTAGTTTTCAGAAACGTACACATTTTTAATAGTAGAAGTATTTTACATGAATGTACCTCGAAGAAAATTTGTGTTGTGTTTTTGTCCTTTCACAGCTTGAACCTCAGGATTTTACCTCCTTCCTCTGTTTCAGGGTGAATCTTTGGTGTAGGGGTGACAGAATCAGATTAAATCATCTTTTTAACACTCACACAGTTAAAAGCGTCTTTGAACAGAGCAGCAGCGAGAGGAATGAGTTTCCCAGAATATATATATATATATATATGTATTTTGCACACAAACAAAGCTACATTCATACAAACATACAGTCTTACATTCATACAAATACATATTTATTTGATTGGATTTTTGTCTTTTATTGTAAAAAGCAATTTGATATATTATTACTTTGTATACTGAGTTATACTGTTAGGGCTAGGTCACTGTTAAAAAGCATGCACGTTCATCTGGGTGTGTCCTGATCTCATGTTTGCAAATAACTCAGACTGCAGCCGCCCCCCCCCCCCCCCCCCCCCCACCCCGTCAGGCCGCCGGGCGTGCTAGATGACATCATCAGGAGGCCCAGCTGTCAATCAAACCGAGACGCATCAATTAGCAAACCAGGCAGCCGTCAGTCTGCGCAGGCGTCTGCTTCCTGCAGGGCCGCAGACGCCTGCCGCTCGGCACTCTGAGTTCGTTGCAGACCCTGTTTGTGTTCATGTTTTGTTGTATTGCGTTGGGTTTTTTTTTTTTTAAATAGGCCCTTTCTGTCTTCTTCTTCTTGTCATGTCCATTCATTTGTGTCCTGGTCTGCTTCTTTGGTCCAAACTCCTCACACAGCTTGTTTCAGCAGTCGCTGAATTCAAGTTTTTGCTGTGATAGTCCAGGTTTCCCACGCTAATTATTATGAGGAGGAGGCGACCTTCTGAGTGTGTGTACATTACATCCATCCACAGACCATCTTTCCTCAGACTCGGTAAATATTTGGGACAGGGAGGGGTTGGGATAATAGCTTGTTTGATTATTGGAGTATTTATTTTTCCTTGTTTTTGTCTTTTTCGCCGCCACAGAGTTCAGTTGGTCGCGACAACGAGGATGGAGCCCTCCTCCGACTCTCCTTCTTTGTCCTCCAGCGACTGGACGACGCAAGGCGTGACGTCGAACGGTATTCTCTCGGATTCGGCGGTCTGTGCTGGCAGTCCCGGGCTGGAACCTCTGGTGGAAGCGGCGTCCTCCCGCAGTGGTGATGGCGTCAGAGAGTAAGGCTCCGGCTCCAGGGTTAGCGTTACCTCCTCTACCTGTGGAGACAGGAAGATGAAGAGGCGTTGCAGGGGTGTCGGTGTTGTTAAGCTGCGGTGGCTTCTGGAGAAGTAAGACTCACCTTGGTGTGCTCCTCCTCGTGTTGCTCAGGGATGCCTTCGGACTCGGGCTCCTCTCCGACCGTCTCCACCACTCCTCCGACCATTTCAGCCATCTGTGTGCTCAGCTGCCCGACGACATCCACCTGCAACCAAGCAAGTTGACTGTCTGAGCGGCTCATCGCGTTTGGTTTCGTGACATCGTTTCATGACATGTCGAGCTCCAGCAAACCCTGATAACAAGCAACAGAAATCAAGACCAATGCAGAACAGGAGGGGGGAAGGATCTGGACTCTCCTGTCACGGCCCAGCGTGGTTTTTCCCTCTGCAGGACTCCCAGGAGGAGGAACAACAGGTAAGTTTCACACAGACACAGATGCTGAATCTGAATGCTTGGTAAACTGGCTGCTCCGTGCCGCTCTGACGACTCAGGCCGAGTCACAGATGTCTGTTTTCAAACGATTCATCAAATCCATGCCAAGCTGTCATGCAGACTGTTTTTTTTTTTTTTTTAGGGGGGACAGTGCTCCATGCAGACTTGCCAGCCTGTCTCCTACCTTGCCGACTTCCCTGGCAGTTCATCAATCACTGCACTACAGATGTGTGCTAAATTGGCCTGCTGATATAAACAAAGCCAGATCCATGAGACAAACAGATCACCACAGACAAAGGAACAAAAAAATGACAAATATGTCTGTATATGGAAACAAATACCCAGCTGCTCTGTCTGAACACATTAAACCATCATCCAGTCTGCAACGTCACCGTAAATTCTCCGCGTAAATTTTTGGATTCAGCAGACCACCGCCTACCTGGTGGGCCTCAACCTGCGCCGCTCCCCATAGGTCAGCTAGCCGAGGGTGGGTGGGAGGACCGAGGCTGTGGATGGTGCTGTTGGGAGTGGCTTGGAGGGAATGGGAGGCACTGTGTAGCCTGTGCTCCAGAGACTGTACGCAGAGAGAGGGGAGGATGATTGAGGATGATTTTGTGGTGACATTTTTTTTTTAATAATAATAAGAAGAAGAAGTAAAACAGAAACCTGATGTTTTTTCTCTCATTCTCATCTTCCCTGGCACTTTAATTTAACATTAGAGGTCTCTTTTTTGTTTTGTTTCAAAGAAATTATCTAATTTTTCCTCAGAAACCTGAATTGTTCTTTAAGAATTCTTTTTGTCTCGTGAATTTCCCCAGAACTCTCTTCTAAAGAATCTTTCTCTCAGAAAAAAACTGCTTATTCCAGCTATGCACAAACTTCTAAACAGTCAGGGATGGTGCTGCAGGGTGGAAAGTATGCAAATGTTTTATGCATTTACTGATTGGAAAGTTCTATTATGAAATAGATTCAGTGTTCTCCTCTCAGGGGGGAGAAGCCGTATAACGCAGCAAACCTAACAAGCTCATTTTCATTGTGGTCTCGGATCGGTACACCTTTTTCTAAGACACAGTCCCTGACCTTTTCAAGTTATTATTGTATAACCCGCAGTTATTTAATGAGCTCTGAGAAATGCGCCAATGCAAGAGCAGCCGGGGAAAGAAGAAAAAAAAAGTCTCTGGGTGTCACAGTTCATCGTGACTCACTTCATTTGCAGAAAAAAAAACACACATCCAGCCGCGGGGAGACTGAAAGTCAGCTGCTGATTTACATTAATGAAATGCACGGCCATGAAAACCAGAAACAAGGTTTGTGTTTTTGGCCAGAAGCCACTGTTAACGGAGCAGAAACAGCCAGAGAATAGATTTTGCAACAGAGTGTAGGATCACATAACAGAACTGTCTGTCCGGTCTATAGGCAAAGATCGATTTCACCAGCAGGGTGCATGTATGGGAATCCAAGGGCAGGGAGAACACACCACCCACCATTCCACGTGCACACATGGACAGCCTAAGACGTGCGCATAGGGACAAATGCTGCATGTGCACTTGTTGAAAGCCTAAACAAGAGAGGGCAGACCTCCCCACTTCTCCATCTACATACACGTGGAAAGCCTAAGGCACGGATCCCCTCACTAGTTTTGCTAGCTAGCCTCATAAACGCTGTTCTCTGTGTCTTTGTGCACACGAACCTGTTGCTGTTGGTACTGCAGAAGCTGTTGCTGGTAGTGATGGAGCTGTTGGAGCTGTTGGAGCTGGCTCTGCTGCTGCAGGCTGAGTTGAGCCTGCTGAAAGTAGCCGCTTACCGTCCCCTCGTAGCCCTCACCGGGGGTACAACCTGCTCCGCTGCTGCCACCTGAGGACAGCCATAAAAACAGGCAGCGCGTGGCGCTTAGCAGACAGTAAAAGAAAAAAAGCACCGCAGCATCATAAATCCTCACCGGCAGCCATGATGTACGAGCCAGCGGCGGGCGAGGCCATGCCCGAGGGCTGGCTGGTGATGGGGTCCCAGGCGTCAGAATTGGACAGGCAGTAGAGGCCCTGTGAGACGTAGGTGTGAGGCCAGACGTCCGCAGAGGAGTGGTGGAGCATCTGGTCTGCACAGGGAGGCACAGGGAGGCCGATTTAGATACAGAAGCCATACACAGGGATAACTCTTAACTGGAGAGTGATTAGCCTGTCTGCAGACACACGGTGGAGGAGAAACATCCCCTCAGTCCGAACAGTGGCTTTTAATTGTTGCTCTGTGTGTGTTTCATGCTACAAAAAGCACTGAGCACAGCCCATATGGTGGTGGTAATGAGAGCAGGGCTAAGTCCTTGTGCTAACCTACAGGGTCCCTCCAGGTTTGGCCCGAGCTTTGCTGTGCTAAACACCAGCAAACACTTTAAAAAAAAGGAACATTTACAGTGCTGGTGTGTGCAGGAGTGACGCTAAGTCAACACTGCAAATGAGTTTTGTCTCATTTTTCAGCAGAAAATAACCACAGTGATGCCAGATGGGGATTTCTAGAGTCAATTTATTTCTTCCCTTCTTTTTTTAATCGTCTTGTGAGCAGCTAAACTAAACTGACATCTCACCACCTGAGGCTTGGAGGAGGAATTTGCTTCCTTTAACATCTTAAAGTCAACTTTTAATTTGAATACTGTTAGATTTTGAGCACACTCTGTCTCGCCTGAGCACACCCCACCCTGCTCTGATACTTCAGAAATGACAGCCTGTCATCTGGATTTGTCACTTGGAAGTTTTTTTTTTTTGTGTAAGCGCCCAGTAGGACTGAGAGGCAGAAATGTGCAGCTGTGCGCCCGCCCTCCAAAAGTCCTTTACAGCTGGTTGGAATAGTCGCTGGCATGAAACGGCTGTTTTTAGTCTGTAGCAGGAGTCGTGTGTGTCTGCAGAGCGGGAAATGTATTTATGTCGTGTTGTGTTGTTCAAAAAAAACCTTGTTTTAAGCTTTATCTGATTCTCTTAGGCCCCGTTCACACTGGAGAAAGTCATTCCAGCTAGAGTAGGATTGAGCCCAGACAGCCTTTAAGCTGGATGCGTTCAGACCTATTTTCAAATCTGGCTAGCACACAGTTGTGTCCGCACTCAATCCGGCTTCATCCAGCGTGTTTGCTGTTCTCCAAACCACTAGGTGGCGCCTCGTAATATGGCTAATAATGTGGCAAGCCGGATTCGCTAGCCACATTTGCGTTCACACCTGAGCCATATTTGAGCCAATCCTGCTAGATCCACCTCTCGAGGGTGGATCTAGCCGGCTTGAAATCAAACTGGATTCAGCCGGATTGGAGGTGTTCACACTCAGAAAAAAACACATCTGGATTGATCTGGATGCGGCCAAATCCTGCTTAAGCCACATTTTTTCCCCCAGTGTGAACGGGGCCTTACTGACTGATGTGTTGTCAAGGTGAAATAAGCACTGAGGCCCCTTTCACACTGGAGAGAGTCAGTCCAGCTAGAGTAGGATTGAATCCAGATTAAGCCTTTAAGCTGGATACGTTCAGACCTATTTTCAAATCTGGCTATCACACACGCGTGTCCGCGCTCAACACGGCTTAACCCAGCTTGTTTGTTGTCCTCCAAACCACTAGGTGGCGCCTCGTAATACAGAGTCCGTTCAGGCCGTGGTAGGACCGCGTGTGTGCATGCGTCATGCGTCGTGTGTTTTTTTTGTCGCTTGTTCTTTCGTTTTGTTTCTTTTCAAAACAATGGAAAATAAACTTGGGGCAAAGCTGTCGTAGTTCGGCGGTTGTTTACGTACGGCTTTTGTACGCGACCCGGACACTGTCCCCGTGAACCGGAAGTATCATGGCGCTAACAGGATTCTCTAGCTGCATTTGCGTTCAGACCTGAGCCAGTTGTAGACCAATCCAGCTAGACCCACCTCTGCGAGGTGGATTAAAATTAATCCAGATATATCCAGATACGGCCCGAATCCCGCTCTAGCTGGATTGATTTCCCCGGTAGAACTTGTTTGAGCCTAATGTTTGCACGGAGCAGACAGAAGTGAAGCTAAATGCCATAAAACTGCAGTGTGGCCCTTGAAGGAGGTTCCAGGAGCTGGACCTTTACCTTGATTATGATCTATGACTATTGTCCCAGAGGTTTGGAGTCTTACCTCTGCTGGTGATGCTCTCCTGGTTGACCTCACTCAGGTGTGCGACGCTGCCCTGGTTGGAGCCAGCTCCCATGCTCTCCCCGTCCATGGAGTTCCAGCCAAACAGGGTCGCCTCAGATATTGCAAACTGCTGCATGATGCCTGAGAAAGAGAGCGGAGAAGTAGCATCAAAGCTAACAGCAACAACTGTCTGGTACTGTATCATTGCACACTCACCTGCAGCAAAGCGAGCCTCCTTCTCGCCGTCGCTGAGGTCGCTGTAAGCGTCGTTCTCCATCCTCCTCTCCTTTTCCCTCTGCAGGTTGGTATGTCTCGCGCCCCCCATGGGCCCCGCAGATGGTTTGCCCCAGCTCTGCCACTCTATCATGTGGGCGACACGACCCTGCGCCATGGCGGTGGGCTTGGTCACCTTGTCCTTCATGGAGCGAGTCACACCTACCAACAGGTACGAGTGCAGCAGGAGGGACACACACACACACAAACACTGTCAAAACTATTTCTGGCCTGTTTAGTGGACCACACCTCCAGCCGAGGGGAGAGGAATGAGAATGTAGAGACTCGTGTCAGAATGAGCGTGCACTCTTAAAATCTGGCGTGAAATGATTCACAGGTGGTTACAGGAAAAGGCGGCCAGTGAAGGATGCAGCTATAGTTAAGGGTTAAAAATGGAAGAGCAACCAGCTGACAACTGGCCTTGCTTTTAGTCTGTGCACGCAAACGTAAAATACACTGCGCACATTAGCTGGACCACTTTTTATGCTGCATTTATCACATTATCTCTCTGAGTTCTAATTAGCTGTGTGTTTAATAGCATGGTGGAATAATCATTGATGTGATCCGGTGATGGACAGGAGTGATCAAGGCCAGAGGTCAGACACCCGCACGCCGTTTAGAGGGTGAAGAAATGTCCAGAAAAGGACGTAGATAATGATGACGAGGGGGAAATGCTGACAAACACATGTCAATGATTAAAGCCATTACTCATCTCCTGGCGAACACAATAAATGAGCTTCATTAGCCTTTACGTAATTAAAAAATTAAAAAAAACCTGTTATGGAGACGGCGAGTGGCAGAGCACAGTAATCCTCGGGTGTAACCGACACTGAGAGGGGTTTACTGGCAAATCTCCACCCAATTAAGATGCAAATACCGGATTCAAAGCGGGGACACATTCACTGAGTCAAACAGAGGCTGATCGATAAAAAATTAAATCAAGCAGGCATGAATAAACAGAAGAGACAGAGCTCTGGAAAATTGCTCCCTGAGTCCACAAGTTATAAATAGAAAGAGTTTTCCCCTCAGAGAAGGAGAACCAATCTCATCTGAAAATCAAACACTCCCTGCAGAGCCTAATTGGGGATGGAAATAGAAATGGAGAGAATGGGGATGGGTGGATGGGTGGATGGGTGGATGGGTGTGTGTTGGGGTCTTTTTACTATTGTAAGGCTCAAACACCGTTAAACAGTTCATTTAAAAAAGCACCAGACAGACGGGAAAAAAGCAACAGAGCACAGAGCACCACAGAGGCCACGTCACAAATACCGGACCACAGCACCAGCACCACCAACACCAGCAGCACTGCACAGACACACGCAGTTACCCAACACGCCTGTGGAGATGCTTCAGTAGTCTTCAAAGTAAGTCCTCTCACTTACTTTAGTGTCTTTGAAATCAAAGATCTGGATCGGATTTCCATCAATGACTCTGAAATGTGTCCGTCATTGACGTCTGCCGCTGATATCAATGGAAGATAGAGGGGGAAGTGATAAAGGAAAGGGGGGAGAGGGGGGGCACCCACAGGGGCGGCCATGTTGGTTCCAAGCTCCCCCGTCCTCCTGCTGCAGAGGGTGAAGCTGTCTGTTGAGGTTCAGTTTACAAAATCTGCCAAATTACGGCTTAAAAAAACATTCTCAGGTTTTCTTTATGTGCGTCAGATGGGTGGAGGCAGGGTGGAGGGTTCATCAGCTGACAGATCTGTTTTCTCTTACATTTCACCGTTAGAGGGAGAGCGAACAGAAACCTGATGCCCCAGAGGTTTAAATCTAACATGGAGGTCGTCTTTGACCCTGTTCACACTGGGGAAATCAATCCTGCTAGAGCAGGATTCAGGCCGTATCTGGATATATCTGGATTGATTTCAGTCCACCTCTCAGGCCCTGTTCACACTGGAGAAAGTCATTCCAGCTGGAGTAGGATTGTATCTGGATAGTCTTTAAGCTGGATACGTTCAGACCTTTTTTCAAATCTGGGTATCACACAAGCTTGTCCGCACTCAATCCGGCTTAATCCGGCTTGTTTGCGGTCCTCCAAACTACTAGGTGGCGCCTCGTAATATACAGAGTCCGTTCAGCCGCGGTAGGACTGCGTGTGCGCATGCGTTGTGCGTTTTTTGTCCCGTATCGCGCCCTGTGAACCGGAAGTAGCATGTCGCTAACTGGAAGTATCATGTCGCTAGCCGGATTCGCTAGCCACATTTGCGTTCACACCTGAGCCACATTTGAGCCAATCCTGCTAGATCCACCCTCGAGAGGTAGATCTAGCAGGATTTCAATTCAAATCAAACTGGATGCAGCCGGATTCGAGGTGTTCACACTCAGAAAAAAAACATCTGGATACATCTGGATGCGGCCCTAATCCCACTTTAGCCAGATTTATTTCCCCAGTGTGAACGGGGTATCAGAGGTGGATCTAGCCGGATTGGCTTACATCTGGCTCAGGTCTTAATGCTAATGCAGCTAGCGACGTCATTCTTCCGGTTCACAGGGACAGTGTCCGGGTCTGGATTCAGTCCCACTCTAGCTGGACTGACTCTCTCCAGTGTGAACGCGGCCATAAGAAACCGCAAAATAAAACTGCAGCTGATTGGATGAACCATAAATCACTTTCTTTAACCAATCAGATCAAAGAGGAACCACGGCGAGCTCTGAGGATTCTTTGAAAGCTAGCAGTTAGCATGTGTGTAGAGGATTGTTGTGTCTTCCTCACAGGACTCTTGATTGGTCCATATAACTTTTGGGTGAGCATGATAATTCCTGTGTCTGCCTGTCCTTCATTTAAGTCTCTGTCTGAATCTGGAGAGGAAAATCTCCTTTGTTTATGTTGTGTGTTGCTAGATGCTGATAGATTGTGCTGTAGGATCTGTGGATTTGACACCCCCCCACACTTTTCGCCAAAACGAAAACCTGCTTTCTGCAAAGTGGATCATCTCACAGCCTAAATGTTCAGAATCAATACTTATTACAGCTTCCAGTGCTCCATTTAGCCCGGTTCCTTTTACTGCAGCAGCTCTGTTAGAAAAGTGCTGTTAAAACACATATTGATCACACGCTGCACTAACAACCATCTGAAAAACGCACCAAAAAAAACCCAACAGTTATCTTTGACACGCCGGGACAGCGCTCAACGACAGCTCCACCCTCGACCTCGCCGCGGAGCATGTGGAGGCAACATGGGGGCTGTTTTACCACCTAGCAGCACAGACACACACCTGACACACCTGACAGAGAGGACTTAGCCAGGGCACCGATCCCGTAGGAGTTGTTGGGCTTCCCCTTGAGACGAGGCAGAATGGACGTAGTGTCCTCCATGGACAACTGAAGAGAGAGAGAGAGAGGAGGGAGGGAGGAAGATGGAGGATAAAAGCAGACATACAGAGAGAAGAGGGTGTAGATAAGATTAAAACTGTTTCAACAAGAACAGATGAAAGACAGAAGAACAGAAATTGAGGTGAAGAGAGCAGACGATTGAAGATTCAGGAAGCAGTTTGAAGAACAGTCTTACAGGGGGAATGAGAAATCAGGGTTAATTATCAGAGCACTTCGTAGACAGCTTACAGGGATCGTTAAAGAGAATCAGCTGTGGCAAAAAAAGGAAAAACTTTCATGCTTAAGTAGTGACTTAGATGCAAAACAAAGAGTCTCTAGTGATCATCCTGAAAAACATGCTGACATGGAAACAGCAGGCGGGCGCGGTTCAGCACGAGATGTCTGTGTAATGATGTGCTGTGCGTTTGGCTGGAGGCCGAGGCTTTAGCCTGCGTCAGCTGCACGAGCTGCCCTCGTCGTTTCTCTTACTGTGACTGTTCCTCACCTCAAACACCCTTTAATACAACCGAGGGCTCATGTAATCATCAGTGCACAAGGCATGTGTGGTATTACAATAAAACCTCCTTCAACCTGTAAAAACTCGATGGACGCTGCTGCTAGCTCACCTGCTAACACCTGCTACTCATTGAAGAATGTCATCTAATTCCTCCAAACTCCCAACACTGATTTTATTACTAATAGGCTCTGTTCCGATTGAATCCAGATAGCCTTTAAGCTTAAAGGTTGGGTAGGAGATTTCATTCTGATGCACTTTTTGTTAAATTACTTCTCTTTACAATCCGATAACAACCAGTTAGTTCGGCAGTTTCGCTTTAAAACAAAGAATATTAATCATCTGTGGAAGCTATAAAACTCTATAAACATCAGCCAATCCTCCGGGTGAACCCTGCGCGGAGTATTGGCTGGTTGTCACTCTCTTCCTGCTCTGCGCGCACCAAAGTCACAAAGTCACAGACCGGTTGGGAGGCGTGGCTTTGGGGTGAGCTCCGAGAGAAAGGGGCGTGTGTTTACTTTCAAAATCTCCTACCCTACCTTTAACCCGGCTTGTTTGTTGTCCTCCAAACCACTAGGTGGCGCCTTGTAATATACAGAGTCCTTTCAGGCCGCGGTAGGACCGTGTGTGCGCATGTGTCGTACATTGTTTTTGTCCTGTGTCGCTTGTTCTTTCGTTTTCTTTCAGTTCTAAAAGCAGTTTATTCCTTTGTAGCCCTGTGGAAAATAAACTCGGGGCAAAGCTGTCATAGTTCGATGGTTGTTTACATACGGCTTTTGTATGCGACCCGGACACTGTCCCCGTGAACCGGAAGTATCACATCGCTATCGGGATTCGCTAGCTGCATTTGCGTTCAGACCTGAGCCAGATGTAAGCCAATCCAGCTAGATCCAACTCTGAGAGGTGAACTAAAATCAATCCAGATATATCCAGATACGGCCCGAATCCTGCTCTAGCCGGATTGATTTCCTCAGTGTGATCGGGGTCTAACTTATCTAGCTTATGGTTTTCAAAGTGCCTAATAGCTAAAGTTCACATGCTAACGCCTTCTACTGAATAGATAACAGCATCTAATTCTTTCAAAACTCCCACAGCTGACGCCAGCGCTCCAACCGCAAACCAACCGGCAAACTAATGGACACAGAGACGGAGCCTGGCTCTTAATGAATTCCTCCCAACAGCTCATCCAGAGGCACACACATGTACTCTGTGTTACATGGGGCAGAGATGTGAGGTAAAGTGCATTAATTAACTACAATGAAGAGGCGGTTTGATGTTATCTGGTCTGTGCTGAGTGCCACTCATGTGTGATCCAACCTGCTGCATGTATAACAGACACATTATAAGGTGTAGTAACACAGCAGATGGTGTAGCTGTTATAGGCACACAACAGACTGAGAACAACAGAGTTCTGGAGAAACAGTGGAGCTTCTTCGTAAATGTCGCTTCTCTTTACTCAGTAGTTCAGAATTAGCCACCAGACAGCGGACAGATCTGGCTTCTGATTTAAGCTGGGGACACACTACATGATTTTTAACCCTCGGTTACCCACGATTCCCTGTCGGGCAAAGGCTGCAGCCGCCCACTAAAATCTGACCTCAGTCACAGTCATTCACACGTTTGAGTCTGGACGCCGTACTTTAGTGTAACCTGATCACCGACAGCCAATGAAAAGAGAGGGTGAGACACGGGAGACAGCGTCAAAAGATGACGGGAAGTAGCGGGAATAGACCTGTTTTGTCTTGTCTTGTGATTTTTAATGTCCTCCTTGTCTTTTTAAAATCTGTTAAGACCGGGAAAGTCATGCAGTGTGTCCCCAGCCTTCGCTGCTGACTTATGGACACCGAACCGGTGCTAAAATGATCCCATTGACACCCGTTTACACCCACATTGTTTTTGTTATCCTGCTACGTAAAGACTATTGACTGTTTATTCCAGAGACACATTTCAATTAAAAACTGTTTGTCAAAAAGCTAGCCAGAGCTTTATAAACCCGTAATATGCAAAGAGCTGTGTGCCCCCTAGTGGCCATGAAAGTATCGGTGTTGCTTTAAGTCGGACGTTTTGATTAATTTTATGTGCATTTTTTACTTTGGATAACTGTCTCTGTGAGATGATTCGTCGAGTAAATAAAATTCTGCTTAAAGTCCAGAAACAGCTGAGCTGAGCGGTGAGGCTTCAGTAAAAACTGGGACTTCGGCTGTGGATAAGATAAGCTTATTACAGCCTGTTATCTGTGACTCTGCGTATATATGAAGCTTGCAGTACAGTAGATTAGCAGAGGCGAGAGGAGACGGACGGAGGGGAGGGGAGGAGGAAGGGGGGAGTAAGAGGGAGGCAGTGGGAGAGAGAGAGAAAGAGTGGCAGGAAGGTGGATAAACGAGTCGGATGTCAGGTAGTCTTTGAGTGATGGAGAGGAGAACGAGAGGAAGAGGAGATTTAAACGAGACTTACATTGATTCCTTCCCAGGAAAACTCGGCACGGCCATGCTGGGGGAGGGAGGAGGGGGAGGAGAGGAGAGGAAGGGGGAGGTACAGCAGAGGAGAAGAAGAGTTTAAAAAAAAAGAGGGAAGAGGAGGCAGAAAGTCTCTCAGTCCTGGATTACAGTCACTTCCTAATTTACTCCCAAAGTTCCAAATTCTTTTTTAAACCTCATAAAAAATTCTGGTCTGAATAAATTGAATTAAAAAGTTCGATTGAAGCTCTGCATATATTCATGAGCTTCAATTATACAGTAAGTGTCATAAAACACACTCCTCATGTTCAGCCTGAAGTGTGCAACACACTCAGCAACACTTCGTCTGACGGTCGCCGCAGACGTCACGAACCTTCACTGCTTCACTGAGCCGTCACTACACAAACAGGCGTTTTATCTGAATCCAACTTCACACAGACGTTAGGGGCGACTTCATAAACGTGCGACCGCTTGTGTGTGTGTTTGTTTGCGTGTTGTGGAGCTGCAGGCTCCCTCTTTGTCTGTCCGCGCTGCCCAGAATGTTTAGGTAACCAATGGATACCATTCAGAGGTGACCCTGTTGCCGGGGGCAACGGCAGTTCTGTTGGGAGGCCTCAACCCTGGACACACACACAGTTAATTTTGTGTCCTTAATATGCATGAACATACATGAACACACAGGTGATGCTGCGCGTCCACCCAGAGGAAGGGGACGTACTTTATTTTATTTTATCGTAATATATTTTATTTTATTTTAGTGTCTGAGCTCCTCAGCCACTGGTCATAATTAATATTATCATAATATTAAAGAAACAAGTATGAGACTTTGTCCATGTTCGGTGGATGATGCAGTGTAGAGACGACTGCGATGGCTTTTTTTTATTACAGCAAGCTACTGTGGATCTATCAAAGCTAGCTTGTAGCAGTTAGCATGTCTGTCGAGACATTATGAGTAAAACATGAGCACAAACCAAAGTCACCACTGGTTTTAAAACAGACTTACAACCGACAGCAGACCAACAGTTCAACAGAAGTTCGTGAAGTTTTTTTGCGATACACGTTCGGTTGTATGGTGCCCTCTGGTGGCCATCCACCACAAAGACACTTCATGCCACAAGGATTTCATGTTGTGCGCCTGGCAGCAGTAAGAAGTGCTGAGCCAGTGGTGATGAAACATTCCGTCTGTGTCTGATTCATGCTTTAATCAGCGGCTGCTGGGTGCAGAGACTCTGACCACAGTCTCTACATGCATGAGTGTCAGCAGGAGTCAGACCGGGCTGAAGTCCTCCTCGTCCTCATTAACAGTTCCTCATAGTGTCAAACACAGACGACGGTTTATGGCCGAGCAGAAAACTGAAAAGCAGAATTAAATCCGTCTGACTGCGGGCGGCTCCGAAGCGTCGATGTAATATTCATGTCAGAGATGTTTATTTTCATGACAGCTGAATAAGAGTAATCCCTCGGTAACAAAGCGGCTCCCGAGACGGATTCAGCAGAGCTCCGCACAAAGACAGCAGGCGCCTTTCAGGAAGGACGCAGTAACACCTCGGAGCAACAATCTGACGATAAGAAGCGACTTCAGCGACGCTCGGGCTGTAATCACTGAAACGCTCAGTCTGCACGACCGACAGACGAAACTGAACTAATTGAATAAAGCTCCATTTAATCTGAAAAGCTAATGAGCATGCTCAGCAGTGGGCCAGATTAATCTTTCACTTCCAACAACTAGAGGAAGGCAGTGACTGAGGCAACCAAAGAACCAGCTTACATCAGACATTATTGTTATTATTATTATTATTATGTGAACATTAACAGTGAATGTTTCAAATGTGTCCATGATAGTTTTGCATCTTACATCTAGTGCAGGGCATGCTGGGAAAGGGTTAAGTGACCCTGAACAGCTGATGGACAGCTTGCAGGTGGTGATTACTGTCAGTTTACACAGAGACTCAGAAGAATACACAACATGCTGACCTTATGATTGATGGATTATTAAATGTAAAGACACACACACAGGCCCCGTTCACGCCGGAGGAAGTCAGATTAAGCCTTTAATCTGGATACGTTTAGACCTATTTTCAAATCTGGCTATCACACACGTGTCTGCGCTCAATCCGGCTTAACCCGGCTTGTTTGTTGTCCTCCAAACCACTAGGTGGCGCCTCGTAATATACAGAGTCCCTTCAGGCTGTGGTAGGACCATGTGCACATGGGTCGCGTGTTTTTTTTGTCCTGTGTCAAAAAGCAGTTTATTCCTTTGTAGCCCTGTGGAAAATAAACTCGGGGCAAAGCTGTCGTAGTTCCACGGTTGTTTACATACGGCTTTTGTACGCGACCCGGGTACTGTCCCTGTGAACCGGAAGTATCACGTCGCTAGCTGGATTTGCGTTCAGACCTGAGCCAGATGTAAGCCAATCCGGCTAGATCCACCTCCGATATATCCAGATATGGCCCGAATCCTGCTCTAGCTGGATCAATTTCCCCGGTGTGAACGGTGTCTCAGGCCCTGTTCACACTGGAGAAAGTCATTCCAGCTAGAGTAGGATTGAGCCCAGACAGCCTTTAAACTGGATGCGTTCAGACCTATTTTCTAATCTAATTCTAATCTGTTTGTTGTCCTCCAAACCACTAGGTGGCGCCTCGTAATATACAGAGTCTGTTCAGGCCGCGGTAGGTGTTTGTCTCGTGTCGTGCCCCGTAAACTGGAAGTAGCGCATCGCTAACCGGAAGTAGCACATTGCTAACCGGAAGTAGCATGTCGCTAGCCGGATTTGCTCGCCACATTTGCGTTCACACCTGAGCCACATTTGAGCCAGTTTGATTTCAATCCGGCTAGATCCACCTCTCGTGGGTGGATCTAGCCGGATTGAAATCAAACTGGATACAGCCGGATTCGAGGTGTTCACACTCAGAAAAAACACATCTGGATTGATCTGGATGCGGCCGAAGCCTGCTTAAGCCACATTTTTTCCCCCAGTGTGAACGGGGTATCAGACTCTTTGTTGAGGTGAGAGAATCCAAGTCCTGCGACCTTCTGATGTGTTAATAACACACCACACACAATGTCCAAGGACGGAGACGCCGTCACTGTTCCCATGAGCACGTTTGACCGTTATAAATCAGACCTGAAACCTCCTACACACACGTATTAACTCCTTTCTGTGAGAACCACTGACCTCAGGCCCTGGTGTGTTTGTGTGTGTATAACATTCACAGTTTTCTGCTCCGTGGTGCAAACGTGAACATAATTAATCTGTGGACGCTGACAGGGTCATTGATCAATACCAAGCAACCGATTACTGCGGAGGTTTCAAGGCTCTCTCTCTCTTTGCTCTGTGTGAGAGCTGCACCTCTATGGAAACAGCACAACCATGGTCACAAAGAGAGAGAGAGAGACCAACAGGAGGCTGCACAGATTTAACTGTTTCACAGCCTGTAGACACCAGTGTGTCACTCCCAGATCAGACAGATACTCCCTGAATGGTGGTCATGTGACTGCTGCTCACATGTGACTCCATCATGGCTTCCTGCTGGTTGCTGAGGAGATTTATTTCATCGTTGTGCTTAATTAATTTAACTTTCAGATGCGTTTGGCGGCTTTTGAGAAATTCATTTGAAGTCTAAGCTTGTATCTGCAGTCAGATCTGTGTGTGTGTGTGTGTGTGTGTGTGTGTGTGTAACCTCAGAGGAGATCTGACAGTATTGATCCCACTTTTAGTGGGACCACAATCCAGCTGATGTTTCAGCTAATGTGCCTTTTACTGAAGGATGCATCCCTCGTTTTAATATGCAGCCGATGATCTCATCACGATTTCTTTATCCATTTAGCATTTAGCATTCATTTTATGGTTAGCGTGTTAGCGTTTCTCACGTTGCTGAGAAGCCCTCTCGACGTGAGCATCCGCCATGACAGTTTGAAGTGAAGGTGTTGATGTTTACCTGCCTGCATGGAAGGTCGCGGTGAATTAATAATGAGCTCACATAGCAGAATACATTTTTTTAAAAAGTCAGCCATTGATTGATGGAATGCAGCTTAATGATTGATAACAGGTTGGCTCAGCCTTTATGGTGGAAGTAAAATATGGCTTTGACCTTCAGTATTTCTACGAGTGTGTGATTTAGAGATCTACATGTTAGCTGCTGGTAGGTGTTAAAAAACAGGACTGAAGCTGCAAATAAACAGCTGTGGGAGGAGCAGTGACAGAAGGAAAGCAGCAGCCACTGATGGAAAAACAATAAGATGGATGTGTGTGTGTGTCCCTCACTCCTTCTGCTGCTCTCTGTCTCTCCAGGGTCCACAGCTGAGAGAGAAGTGATACATGGCTCAGTAATAGTCGGAGCCCTGGGGAGAGCAGCTCTGTGGCCTTGGTAAGAGACTATCAACAAAGACACACCTTCACACCCAGTCAGGCACAGCCTCTCACCAGAGTGCAGCCACACACACACACACACTCTGGACTAATATGAGCCTCTTTTTCCTGCTTGACACGTGCAGCACTTCAGATTAATATTCCTCTAGCTTCAGTTTGTGTCAGGGTGACACGCTGCAGACATTCTAGATGCTTTGTGATGTATCACGACGTTTAAATGAAGCATGAAGCTGCTACTGAAAAAGAAAAAACACCAAAATCTCGAGAAGTTGAGACCTCTAAATCCAAAATGGCTGCTGCTGTGTGCCCCTCTGCTCTAAGGGCCAGATGGAGGTATTTAAATAAAAGCCATGTAACGATGACTCTACTGTGTTGATGCAGTGTGTGTGTGTGTGTGTGTGTGTGTGTTATCTGAGCAATGTGAAGTGTTTACTGCGGTCAAACCAGCTCATGTGAAGATTTCAGCTGCACATTTATACAGGGTGTTACGGTACGGGTGCTCAGGGCGACCAAAAAGAGGGGTCCAGATTTCAATAATCATTCATGAGCTTTGATAAAACGTATAATAAAATCTATTATGAACATAGTATAGATTCAATATTAAGATCTATGTACCGTATTATCTGGACTATAAGTCGCACTTTCTTTCATCTTTTGGCTGGGAATGCGACTTATACTCAGGTGCGACTCATACATTCATGAAACGTGTGAGCCTCAGACCTCACCTGGCAACAAGGAATTCTATTTTCTGATTGGCCGGCTAATTCCAGACAGCTATATGAGCTGCCTTTGATTCGTTTATAGGATGTTTATAGGAAGTTCTATGCGGTGAAGCGAATCATTTCTCCGTGTGAGGAATTGTTGAAATGTGTGTGTCACTCTGAATGTGTGAGACGTGAGAGCCCTGAAATTCAAGCTCAAAACGTAGTGATATACATATTTTTTTTCTTCTTCATTACAATTTGTTTGGGTGGTGTGACCTATAGTCCAGGAAATACGGTAATAAATATGTATCCAGTATGTCTTCATATCATATATTGATTATGTTATGTGCCAATAATCTTTTAAAGGCGAAGTTAAAAATCAATGAAAAACAGGTTTTTATGACTTGAGTCGAGGAGAATTCGGCTCAGTTTTTCCATATTTAATGTTTGATCCGGCCTCAGCCGCGCTCCTGTCTGTGCCTGTCTTATTAAATCAGCGCTGTCTGGATGTGTTGGCAGCTTCCATGTAAACAGAACAGCCAGTTTAAACTATGTGAAATTTGGCTGCATGGCTGCATGCTCTAATATATAAAGTCCACAGATTTTAGGTCAGAGCATGAGAAGATGAATCTTCCCAGCATGCAGCCCTGCAGCCTTCATTAAAGCCCAGTGGGACGTTTTCAGCCTGACCTCGATTCAACTCGCTCTTCATTCCACTGCTGAAGCCCTGACGTCCGTCTGGACGTCTGTGGCTTCAAACAGTGAAAGATTAACCACGGTGGAGCGTCCTGGTGACCAAGTTTGGAGTGAGTCAGTCCCCCTCTGTCCCTATTTTACACTAACTATCCAGAAAAGATGTTCATTTTATGTTGATTTATCCCAGAAAGTTGATGTTAAACGGTCACTTCTGGGTCTCAAACCTCCCTCCTCCAGCTCGGAGGCTTTTCAGCACGGAGTCAGCCGGGCGCTTCACTCTCCTGCCACTGTGTCCACTCCAGATTAATTAGCGACTCTAAATTGGCCGAGGTGTGAAGGGTTGTCTGTCAATCGCCTGGCAGCTTGTCCAGGATGTTCCCTGTCTCTGACGCAGCGTCAGCTCAGACCCCCCTCTGCATGATAAGCAGTAAATGATGGATGTCTGCTCAGAGGATGAAACACATTAAACAAATGAAGGCTGAAAGTCAGCACTTGTTCCTCAGAACCATCATGGAGGTCATCACAGGGAAGGACAGATGCTGATTAGATGAAGCATCCGTCTGTCACAAGTTCATTTAGACCCTGTTCACACTGGAGAGAGTCAGTCCAGCTAGAGTGGGATTGAATCCAGATCGCCTTTAAGCTCGATATGTTCAGACCTATTTTCAAATCACACACACGTGTCCACACTCAATCCAGCTTAACCCAGCTTAATCCAGCTTGTTTGTTGTCCTCCAAACCGCTAGGTGGCGCCTCGTAATATACAGAGTCTGTTCAGGCCGCGGTAGGACCGTGTGTGTGCATGCGTTGTGCGTTAGCGGGATTCGCTAGCCAGATTTGTGTTCAGACCTGAGCCAGGTGTAAGCCGATCCAGCTAGATCTATTCGGATACATCCAGATTCATGTTGTTCAGGCCCCGTTCACACTGGAGAAAGTCGTTCCAGCTAGAGTAGGATTGAGCCCAGACAGCCTTTAAGCTGGATGCGTTCAGACCTATTTTCAAATCTGGCTAGCACACACTTGTGTCCGCACTCAATCTGGCTTCATCCAGGGTGTTTGCTGTCCTCCAAACCACTAGGTGGCGCCTCGTAATATACAGAGTCCGTTCACGCCGTGGTAGGACCGCGTGTGCGCATGCGTCGTGCGGTTTTTTGTCCCGTGTCGCGCCCCGTGAACCGGAAGTAGCATGTCGCGAACCGGAAGTAGCATGTCGCTAGCCAGATTTGCTCGCCACATTTGCGTTCACACCTGAGCCACATTTGAGCCAATCCGGCTAGATCCACCTCTCGTGGGTGGATTCGAGGTGTTCACACTCAGAAAAAAACAGCTGGATTGATCAGGATGCGGCCGAATCCTGCTTAAGCCACATTTTTTTCCCCAGTGTGAACGGGGGGCCTAAGATAAAAACTGTCCAGATAAATCCAGATACGGCCCGAATCCTGCTCTAGCCAGATTGATTTGTGAACGGGGTCTTACTGCTGAGAACTCTCAGACAGTTAGCATGTAGCAGTTAGCATGTCAGAGGGAAACATCAGACTATAAGTAAACATGGCCTCACCTTTAGGCTTTTAAAGAGCTGTGGATAGGGTCATCCTTTCCTTCGCCCACTTTTAGAGGCTGCCCCCAGAGGCCGTGGGTAGAACAGCAGTTTGTAACATTTTTCCCCTACATAAGTGCCTCATCTCTATGACTCTCCTCTTACTTTCTTTCTGTTTTTTTTTTTTTATTATTTCATATCTTAGGATCTGGACGACCTGTCCGGAAGCCGCGGCAGCATCTGACAGCAGGATTGTGAGTAACAGCGCTTCCTTTCTCACCTCTAAAACATATCAAAGGGACGAGAATCGACACTCTTGTGCAGCCGGTTCTGTCTGAAGTGTGTTGGAGCTGTGAGGACAGTGGATTTAAACTAAAACAGGCCAAGGTGTGCAGCAATAAAAAGAAGAGATGATGGCGTTTTTACCTGATCTCCATCTTTCCGTACCGGCACCGCATCCGCTGCTGGAGGGACAGAGAGAGAGAGAGAGAGAGAGGATGAGTTTAATATCAATATCATAGACAGCAGAATTAAGGTGTCCGTTTACTTTTGGCCACATAGTGCAGCTACTCTGTCCATGATAGGAGAGGAGGCGAGCGAGAGACACTGACAGAGAGAGAGCGACAACAGTATGTCAGTGATGCAGCCTTCAGCGTTCGCACTGAGGGAAAATGACAGCACTGTCCAGTGTTTCTCTCTCTCTCTCACACACACACACACACACACACACAGAGCTAAAATTAGATTAATTATCCACGCCAAGCTTTGGCACTCAGAGGGCACAACCGGTATGAGTCATGAAGGCCAGAGATGATTCTGAAATGTCTGAGGCTGATGGAGGGGGAAGCCATTCGTCCAGTTATTATCAGAAGTAATGGAGTCCAGCTTTAATAATTTAGCGGTGATAAAATAGAAAACAGGAGCTGCCGCTCGCCGCTTTCCAGAAGGAGGGAGAGAATTAGCTCGCCGTGACCTTGAGAGCGACCTCAACAGAAGAGATATCATTGAGTTACTGGACGCGTTTCCTTAAATTAATATCGTTATCGCCACTCAGCGCGCCGCCGCCACCGCCTCATGCTGAGCTGGATGTTTCAGCTCTTCTGATTTGGCTGCTGTGACACACACACAGACACACACAGCCGTGTGAAGCTGCAGCACACAGACTGAATCCAGGTTACCCAGATTATGTGGATGATAGCGATGCTTTGACTCTACAGACGCTGTTCAGATTTGATGTCATCACGCTCACAGTATGAACTGACACCAGGAGCAGGCGTGGCTCAGGAGATCAATGGGTTTAGATTTCTGAATGACAGTTCCTTCCAGATCATGTGGATCTAGAAGCCATTATGTCAGGGACGTCACAGGACAGCTAGCCTGGCTGATTCAACGCTCACAGCCTCTCTGTGCATGCAGCTCATCCAATGCTGCAGAACTTAGGTAGCTCGCTAACTTAGCTGTAAGCTAAATGTTTCCTTTTACTCCTCACCTGGATAGTCTCACTGGCCTCTGAACCAGCCTATATTAGCCTTTTGGTTTGGTTTAACAGCTTGAGTATCACTCTTCATGTGTGTGTCCTCCATCAGTGGCTGAATGAGGCCTGGTCCAGAGTCTGTCAGAGCTGTAAGGCTCAGGTATTAGGTTCACCGTCCCTGCTGCTCTCCTGGTCATAGGATGAGTTAGCTGCTCATGCTCACACACAGGTGGTGGACCGGTTGTTCCTCTGACTTCTCATCTTTGAGTGCTTCTGAATGCTTTTTAAAACATAACGATGGCGCTAATGATGCACAGATGTCAGTAGGGCTGGGCGATATCACAGTTTAAAATACAATCCTCCAGCACTTGGTGCTCGAGTCTGGGAGCGCAGACCCAGAAGGTACCCCGTTATTCAGGAAACTAAAACATGTTCCTGTTTGCAGTGATGATGAACCACGTCTCCATGTCAGGGGTATGTAGTCACTGTAGAGGCGGCACCAGATCTGTCACATGATCGATACAGGACATGGACGGATCAGTCCTATCGTCCACGTCTTGTCATGTTAGCTAAATAGCTAAATCCGCTATAACCTGAAAAGTTCTTTTAAAAACCAATCTGTTTGTCTTTCTGTTGTGTGAATGGCGTGTTGTTGGTTTCCGCCGTGTGCGCGGTGTCACATTCTCTGACTCAGTTTGTTTCCATTAAGCACCGTGATCATAAAGAGAAACAGGACGTGACTCACAGACAGGACTCTGTAAACACACTCCGTCTCCTCACGCCGGTCATTATGAGCGCGTTCTGTTTTTTTTTATCTGTGAGATTAAGATGAGTGAAAGTGGAATCTCTGTCCAGTAAGAGACCGAGAGCCAGCGCTAAAATGAGATTAATTATCCACGCCGTGCCTCGGTACAGAGGGCCGCGACCTGTATGAGTCAGCCATGCCTGCGATGCTGAAGGATATTAGATTTAAGTGGCGATGAAAGCGAAGGCCTCCCCCTCGTTAACACAAATTATAACCTACATGTATAATATCTTGTGGAGATGAAATCGCTGCAGGAGGACGGAAACACTTCAAGAGCTGCCAAATTAGCTTTATGTACAAATACCACACGTCAGGACGAGGGGGGCTTATGTGGAAAACTGGTCAATACAGCAGCCCGGACTCACTTGTCAGCGCACTTCAGCCGATATTCTTCTTTCTTTATGTGTCGTGTTCTTAACATATGGTCCAACATCCACGTCGATGCATTGATTTAGTGCTCTGTGCGAGGTCCCACCCACGCTGCCGATCGACGGCGCTCTAAAAATACCTCAGCCATGCGCTCTCCATCCTAATCAATATCAATAAAAACCTTCTGGCTGGAGGTGGGGTGGGGTGGGGTGGGGGTCCAGGGTGTAGAAGATACAGCCTGGAGTACTTTATCTCCACACATGACAGCTCCGTGTCAAACAGTCGGTATGCAGAGAGTCACTGCCAGAATGAGACCGTCCTCTAGCTTAAATTCAGAGCTTTCTGGCGGTCCTTGAATGCACCACGTGTGACATACTGTTCAGTCTGAATATGCAGTCTGAACCAGGAAGTCATGATTGACCCATGTGACCAGCAGTCACATGACAACAGTTCAGAGTGTCTGGCTGATCTGCAGCTTTCTCACACTGTTGGCAACAAGTGTGTAAAAATCAGTGGTGGAAAGTAACTAAGTATTTGTACTTCATTACTGTACTTAAGTACATTTTATGTATTTCTACTTAAGTAAAAATAACAGCTCATACTTTCTCCTCTGACTCCATGTTGCAGCTGTCACCTGTACTTTCTCCTCCACTACATGTCTCCAGTGTCTGTAGTTCCTTGTTCCATGTGATGAACACAGTGCTGGACTGATGTGAGGTCAGACTCTGCATGGAGCTGGTGTCATGCTGCAGCTGTGTTTCTATAATGAGCCTCAGTCATGATGCCAGTTGCTCTGGCTCAGTGAGCTAACTAGTTAGCTGCTGTCTGCTAACACAGGTCCATCCATGAATGTCTGATGAACATGAATCATCACATGAATCTACAGCAGGAACACTGACACAGTAAACATGCTGAATGCCTGTTTGTTATCAGCAGCCTCTCTGTTCACTTGATGCCCACAGCCTGCCTCATGACACACAGACCTGTCCACAGCTGCTTCTGAACATGGACATTAACTACACATGCTCCATTTTCATTTGATTATTTTAACCTGTTCAGATCCTTTGCAATGGAAATCAATCATATATATTCAGTGTGTGAGTACTTTTACTTTGAATACTTTAAGTACAGTTAAAAGTACTTAAGACTGTTACTTAAGTACTTTTAAAAGTACTTAAGACTTTTATTTAAGTACTTTTAAAAGTACTTAAGACTTTTACTTAAGTAGGATTGTTGATGTAGCACTTCTACTTTTACTCAAGTATATATTTTTCTGGGTAGTTGTACTTTTACTTAAGTACCAAGCTTCAGTCCTTCCTCCACTGGTACAAACGTTGGTTCCAGTTTACTGAAAGCAGACATGTGACTGGACTGATGTGACTCTGGGGTTAAATGAGGACAGTACTTTGGCTGAAGAGCAGAATTTGTACCAGAGCAGACTTATTCAACTTCTCCTCTCTCTCTCTCAGTGTTAATGAAAGGCGTGCAGTCTTAGTCATGACTCTGCTCCCTGTGAGTACATTTGAGATGCAGCCCAGGGGATCCTGGAGGCCATTTACTCCACACAACACACCCACACACACGGATGGAGGCACATACAACCCTCTCTCTCACACACACACACACACACACACACTGGAGACCTCTGGAGTTGATGGAGCTCAATGCTCGAGCCACAGGGGAGGAAGGCGAGGGCGAGCGAGGCACAAAGGGAAGCTGAAGACTCTCAGAAAGTCAGAGAGGGGGAAATACTGAGGAGGAACAAAAACTCGGGGATTGATTGAAGCTCAGAACCACGGGGCAGAGGGCGTGACAGAGGCAGGGCAGCAAGGGATGCTGGGAAAATAAGATGCTGCAGATAAGAAAAGGAGGAAGAGGAGGAGGAGGAAGGCAGCATCAGTGACCACTGTGGTGCCTGCAACACCTGGAGTCCTTAGTGTCAGCGACCTAATGAACATCCAAACTCTGCATCACTTCCTTCTTTGAAGACGTCTCTTTGCGGCCGAACTCAAACATGCTCAGCTGGTGTACGTGGTGTGTGAGCATGGTGTGAGTCTGAACTGTGCTGTTGGTCATTAACACATTAATTAGTTGTTGTTTTGTCAGCCGAAACTTAATTTCTTGTAGAAAACAAGAGTGTTGTCACGGAGCGAGCGCCTTTACAACCCGTGGAGAGAAAATTGGGAAAGCAGGAAATGCTAATTCTTGCCCATTGTACTTGGTAATTAATGAGATGGAGAGGCTCTGTGTAATGAGAGGCCGCGGTGTGATGTTTGCCTGTTCGACTGCGAAACGTGCGGCGCGGAGCTCCGCTGCAGTACGTGTGAGGCTGCTGACCTTTAGGGGGAAAAGGTCGCTCCTGTTTGTGCATGAATCTGAACTGCAGCGGAGTCGACTGATGTCATAAACACACAGAGGAGATAATACGCAGAACATCATTAGGATGACAAAAACACCCAGAATGCACTGGGCTGGATCACAGACACACAGGATCTGTAGCCCTGGTTAGGCTTCGAAGACTTTTAGGCAAACATCTGTATGTTTTCTGACATTAATTATTCGTTTTTAGCAAACAAACATTGATTAAATTGGTTGTTTCAGGAAAAGAAACGAATACCCCGTTCACACTGGAGGAAAAAATGTGGCTTAAGCAGGATTCGGCCACATCCAGATCAATCCAGATGTGTTTTTGTCTGTGTGAACACCTCGAATCCGGCTGTATCCAGTTTGATTTCAATCAAATTGGCTCAAATGTGGCTCAGGTGTGAACGCAAATGTGGCTAGCGAATCCGGCTAGCGACATGCTACTTCCGGTTCACGGGGCGCGACACGGGACAAAAAAAACCACATGACGCATGCGCACACGCGGTCCTACCGCAGCCTGAACGGACTCTGTATATTACGAGGCGCCACCTAGTGGTTTGGAGGACAGCAAACACGCCGGATGAAGCCGGATTGAGTGCGGACACAAGTGTGTGCTAGCCAGATTTGAAAATAGGTCTGAACGCATCCAGCTTAAAGGCTGTCTGGGCTCAATCCTACTCTAGCTGGAATGACTTTCTCCAGTGTGAACGGGGCCTAATTTCTGTCTTGTCCAACAGATGACGTGTTTTATCTCCTTTATGCTGCTAAACGTGCTTATTCATGCTTGATTGCAATGTTGGAAATATTGAAATTAGTTCCCGAATGCAGCCAGGCTTTGCTTCACTACAACAGAACAGGGAGTTTTAAGTCGGTCTGTTTGTTTGTTTGGCTGCTGTCCTCATGGATCCTGGGCTGCGTTGGTCCTCCGGGCTGCTCTTCTGCAGGCTGAGGACTACCAGGCCACCAGTGTTTGTGTTGGCGTCTGATCTCTTTGGCAGCAAAGCAGAAGGTCTCAGGGAAACGAATGTGAGACAGAGAAGTGCTGCTGCCAAGCGACCGGCTGCAGCTGCTGCACGCCTCATTTACCTCCATCAGCTTCAGCAGCTTCATTGTGTTAAACTAAGAAATATATATACTCCTATCGCTCTGTGGAGGTGTCAGAGGGAGATTTAATCGGCTTTATTCACAGAAATCCGTCTTGCCAGGCTTCAAACTGAGCGCCTGCACCCGATCCACAGGTGGTTTGGACCAACCAGAGTCCTTTAAGGATGTGCTGGTGGTTATGGGCAAGTTTTAAAAGCAGCTGTTGGTTTGTTAACTCTTTAAACCTCAAATTTCTCCCTACCGACATGCTAATTGCTACTAGCAAGCTTTCAGCCGCTTGTTGTTTTTCCTGTTTGATCTGATTGGTTCAAGTCTGCCAGGTGCTCTTTTTAAATCCTGGGATGACCTCCATGATTGTGTTTATAGGCTCCTCCATGTTTATTTGCAGACTGCAGTCATAAATCGGTTCTTCTTCTTCTGCAGATGTTTTTACAGGTGAGGTCGTAGTTTTAATCAAAAATCAATGGCGTCCTGACATCTATTTTATTCATTTAGCTTTAAGATGGCATCGGATCTTTTAAGAGGAACACAAGAGACTGGTGAGGGTGGAGGAGGATGGAGAGATGGAGTAAACGTTTAAAGGACTGTGTTGGCGTAGGAGCTCCGTAAGGACTCATAAAGCTGAATGACTGCACCACAGGGACACACAGGTGGGAGCAGAGGAAACAAAGGAGGGATTCACAGACATGTGTGAACTCAGCAAACACAAGGACGAGGAGGAGGGGAGGCAGAGAGAGGAGAGAGCTGGACAGAGAGGGGAGAGCTGGACAGAGAGGAGAGAGCTGGACAGAGAGGAGAGAGAGCTGGACAGAGAGGGGAGAGCTGGACAGAGAGGAGAGAGCTGGACAGAGAGGAGAGAGAGCTGGACAGAGAGGAGAGAGAGCTGGACAGAGAGGGGAGAGAGCTGGACAGAGAGGAGAGAGAGCTGGACAGAGAGGGGAGAGAGCTGGACAGAGAGGGGAGAGCTGGACAGAGAGGGGAGAGCTGGACAGAGAGGGGAGAGCTGGACAGAGAGGAGAGAGAGCTGGACAGAGGAGAGAGCTGCCACAAACAAGTCATCACACACACACACACACCTGCGCACACACACACAAAGTGAGTGTCTTTGTGCATCGCAGCAACAATAGGTCCTGACAGCTCTCTCTGGCAGACCCTGGCCTGTCTGCTGCCATCGCTCTGTACTCTGTGTGTGTGTGTGGTGACAATGATCTGAAGTGAAGTCCTGAGTCTGACTCACCTCCGCTTCAGTGGCGGACGCTCTGAGCCGACACCAAACACTGAGGGAGCCCTGCTCACCGGGTAATACCTTCATCCACCCATCCGTTCATCCATCTGTCTGACTGCCTCTGTGTGTGTGTGTGTGTGTGTTTTATAAGACATCTCGGGACACCCCAAAGTCTCTGGAGCCTGTGTTCGGTACACAGTGTCTGTCACCTGTTTGTGTTTCCTGGATTTCTAGCCTCTCTCTCTCTCCCTCTCTCTGTGTGTGTCTTTGTTCGCCCTTCAGGTCAGAGATGCTCATGGCCGCCTGTCAATCAATTTATTGACCAGTCGCCTCGCTTCGTGTATCCGTCACCCTTTACTTGGTAGAAAGATCGCACTATCCAGCTGAAAATCTGTGTGTCTGTGTGTGTGTGTGTGTGTCTGTGTGTGTGTGTGTGTCTGTGTGTGTGTGTCTGTGTGTCTCTGTGTGTGTGTGTGTGTGTCTGTGTGTGTGTCTGTGTGTCTCTGTGTGTGTGTGTGTGTCTGTGTGTGTGTGTGTGTGTGTGTTTGTCTCTGTGTGTGTTTGTCTCTGTGTGTGTGTGTGTCTGTGTGTGTCTGTGTGTCTGTGTGTCTCTGTGTGTGTGTGTGTGTGTGTGTGTGTGTTTGTCTCTGTGTATGTGTGTCTGTGTGTGTGTGTCTGTGTGTGTCTCTGTGTGTGTGTCTGTGTGTGTCTCTGTGTGTGTGTCTCTGTGTGTCTGTGTGTGTGTGTGTGTCTATGTCTGTGTGTGTGTGTCTATGTCTCTGTGTGTGTGTGTCTCTGTGTGTCTGTGTGTGTGTGTCAGTGCGCGGGGCATCCGTCAGTCGGTTTGTCAGCAAAGTCAATATTTCAGCGTGGGGTGGAGGGAGGAGGGCTTTCCTGTGTGAGGCGATACCTCGGACACACCTGACAGAGGAGCTAACACACAGAGGAGCTAACACACATCAGAGTTCGGACAGTATCAGGGCTGCAGCCGAACATCAGCGTTCGACAGTGTTATAGGAGTTATAGATCAATCATTGGCTGATGAGGTGATTGTAATGGTGTGTGATCCATATATAGATATAGATGTCCTGCTAACAGCAGCCGGTCTGAGGTCGTACATGATGAACAGATGGTACGACACACCCGGTGCTATCAGGGTATGTGGAGAGCTGAGAGATAAGCCTCAGTGCCTGTCTGTGACGGCCTTTTTTATTAAAGGACAACGAGCACTGGGACACCCCCCCCCCCCCATGTGACCTTGGAGACGATTAATTAAGAAACATCTCAGGACCGCTGAGGCTGCTGCAGTCTGTAACTGGGCTCAAACGGAGCGCAGGAGGTCTCACTCCGTCCGTTTATATGAGACCATTACATGCTCGGTAAAATCTTTAGAAAGCAGGTTCAGCCTCTCAGACAGACGAGCGCTTCACTGACGTCTGATTGAAATTCAAGCCGTTGTCTCTGAGAGACGTTTGTACATCGGTGGGGCTTTAACTTTTACTTCAGAGTCCACCTGGCACGTTGGGATGGGGATGGTGGACACGGAGCCGTCCTGATGCAGATTTAGGAGCCAGGGGGAAAAAAAGGCTTCACCTTCGTTTTTCCATTACTGGCCTGAATCGATCCGGCTAAAAATAAAGCCGGCAGGACTCCGCTCTGGTTCGCAGATGGCTGCACAGGCCGAGTGTCACATCAGATGCGCCGCGCATGATCCGAGCGGCCTTTATTTATGGGGAAACGGAGCCGCTGTCCGTCTGAGCCCGGCGTCTCACTCCGACACTGTTTGCTGCCAATCACGGATCATTTTACAGCTCAGATGGCACAAACACTGACAAACAGAGGCCCGCATGATGTATAGATATCATGATCAATAACACACACAGAACAGTAAATCTGTGTGTGTGACCTCAGCCCTCAGCTTTGGCTGCAGTTTACATGGCGTGTTCTGATGGCGTGTTCTGCACACGGCGTGTTCTGATGGCGTGTTCTGCACACGGCGTGTTCTGCACATGGCGTGTTCTGCACATGGCGTGTTCTGCACATGGCGTGTTCTGCACATGGCGTGTTCTGATGGCATGTTCTGCACATGGCGTGTTCTGATGGCGTGTTCTGATGGCGTGTTCTGCACATGGCGTGTTCTGCACACGGCGTGTTCTGCACATGGCGTGTTCTGATGGCGTGTTCTGCACATGGCGTGTTCTGCACATGGCGTGTTCTGCACATGGCGTGTTCTGATGGCATGTTCTGCACATGGCGTGTTCTGATGGCGTGTTCTGCACATGGCATGTTCTGCACATGGCGTGTTCTGATGGCGTGTTCTGCACATGGCGTGTTCTGCACATGGCATGTTCTGCACATGGCGTGTTCTGATGGCGTGTTCTGCACATGGCGTGTTCTGCACATGGCGTGTTCTGCACATGGCGTGTTCTGATGGCGTGTTCTGCACATGGCGTGTTCTGCACATGGCGTGTTCTGATGGCGTGTTCTGCACATGGCGTGTTCTGCACATGGCGTGTTCTGCACATGGCGTGTTCTGCACATGGCATGTTCTGCACATGGTGTGTTCTCCACATGGCGTGTTCTGCACATGGCGTGTTCTGATGGCATGTTCTCCACATGGCGTGTTCTGCACATGGCATGTTCTGATGGCGTGTTCTGCACCACCGGTGCCACTCAGACACCTGCTCGCACCTTTTTTTTTTTTTTGCTGTGTGTTTTTTGATGCTAGCTCTCTGCGACAAAAAAACACAAATACAAACAGCCGCAGCACTGACTGCACACACACGTTAGCTGTAAGCCAGCTGGCAGCGCACGCTGATGTGTGTGCACGCTGTGATGTGTGTGCACGCTGATGGCGTGTGCAGAGTGCTGCCGTGACTCTGCCTCAAACCACAGACACCAACTGTCAGGCTTTCAGGCCGTGTCTGCAGCTCACAGCGAACACAGGGGAAGTCGAGGCGTTTGATTTATTCCTGTCATCTCATGATCAGCTTGTATTTTAGTTCTCGATGGTTACTCGGTGTCATGTGAGTCCAGTAATCACTCTTTATCTGCTGAATGATCCGCAGCGTTCACCTGCTCGCTCTCTGTTTGCTGTTTGGTGGCACAAGCAGCTGTAAAACCAGTGATGTCTGAGTTAGCATGCTAACCCGCTAGCTGTGACCCATCAGTTTAGTGTCTAGTCTGTCCTCAGTCCATCCAGAGAGGTAGACTCAGAGGTGTCTCTGGTCCAGAAGCCTCCAGCAGCAGCAGCCTGTATAATGGTCTGCTGGATCAGCTCCATGCTCTCTGCTGGATCAAGGACCAGGCTTCTAGGCCTCCACCTGCCTGATGTCTCCGTGTGAGGAAGAGGAGGCTCCGTGTTCGGCCGGCTGCTCTGATGTCTCCTCCCTGAATGAATGTCTCCTATCCGGACTCGGAGGTGTGGGAGGTCAGAGACCGCTGCGTCTTTGTCCTCACAGAGACGTGGCTCAGAGACAGAGTTCTGGACGCCTCCGTCCAGCTGGACCGGCTGGTTCGGTGCTGACAGACGTGCAGCTCTGTGCGGTGAGGCTCGCCGTGGTGGCTGCCCAGCAACTCTGGGGAAAAAGGGTCACTAGAGCAAAAGCAGTGGCCTTTGTGCCACTTCAACCAGAAATCCAAACTGAAAAACAACCCGCTCAAAAGGTTCCAGTCTTAACCTGAGCGGTGCCGGACCTGATCCGGCTGGCTCCAGCACAGACTACACCCTCCATCCACCGCTCATCTTTCTGCTTTGGATGAAACAGAATCACTCTTTACTCTTCTACACTTTTCTGTTTACCCTGAACGTGTCACGGTAAAAAAAACAGCGCCCCCTCTGTCAGGTGAAGGTACTACAACTTGTAATTGACTTAATTGCAGAGCAGCAGTGACAGAAAGAAAGGACCTCAGCACCCTGACTCTCACTGAGCTGCTCTGTGTTACCTCTCTTTTACTAAAAAACTCTCCTCTGGGTGTCCTCGTGTGACGGTGACTAACACATGATGCTTTTGTGTCTCCGCAGCTGCACTTCACTGCAATTATTGTAAATACGAGTGCGGCGGAACTGAAGTGGACATTCAGTAAACGGCCGGAGAGGTCTGCAGGATTGGAAACAGTCGCTGGAAGCTCTTCCTGCCGTCAGCGAAGCTCAGGCGGTGGACGGAGCGAGAGGCAGCTAAAGAGGTGAAGCATCACTCCTTCACAAAAACGCACAACAAACCACCACAAAGAGACGTTTTGTTGTCATACAGGACGAGAACAATCCGCGGTGTCCGTTCCTGCTCTGCAAGCGGTGGCGTTAGTCCGCCGCCGCCTGTCTGGCTCTGATCAGACAGCGAGGAGTCTGAGACGCACCCCTCTCTGCCTGACAGCCTCTTCTCTCTGAGTGATGACGGCTGAACATCAGCTCCGCTGTAACTGGAGGATAATTGAGTGTAAGGACAGGCAGCCATGCTAAATGGCACACAGCTGAGGGGAAGAATGGAGCGCTGACAGAGGGAGCCTCCATGATACTGCAGCGTCACTGTGGCAACACAAGCACACACAACAACACAACGCTGTCTTTTCTGCAGATTAACACGCTGACGAGACACAAAATCCAAGGTGAGGCGTGACACGAGGAAAGACGGAGCGCTGTTGACCCATATTTACTGTAACATTTCCCCTCCCTCCGTCTCTCATTGACCTCCCTCCTTTACCCCGGGTCTATTTTTAGCAGCAGCCGCTCTCACTCAGGCCTAATATAAGAATAGACGCTCCGCACAAGAAAGGCAGCAGAAAGCATTCTGCAGGCGGTCCGATCCCCCCGATCCATGGCACTGATCCATCAGATCAGGTCTGCATCCTGGTGCTTTAATGAAAATAAATGAATCTCATAGCTAAATATAAACCTCTGTTTTCACAGTCAGTCTTCTAATTAAAGGATCACACTCCGGTTTAAATCATTAAACCCACAGAAAGACGGATTTTTCACACTTTGTGGAGCATCTGCGGCTCACTCTAAAAACTCAGGACACCTACTGGGATTGGGTCACAGAGGACATCTGTTGCATTCACATGCTGAAGAGTTAATTCTCCACGAATGAATAAAAAGGATGTCCGCGCTCCTCGTTAATATCCGCTCGCTTCTCTTTATGTTTTAGGAACATTTGGTGATATGAAGGCTGCATCCTCCTCTTCCAGGTATGTACGTTTTCATTGTTACATCCTTGAAGAGTCTTCTGATTGATTTTTAATGTTTACAGCCTTAAAGCGCCCCCTGTGGTTGTGTGAATATGTACATTTTTTTTGTAAAGAAAAAAGTAGAGAAGCTTGTTATGGGTGGAAAAAGAATGATAATGAGTGTCCTCATAGAAACCTCATCCACAAGCTACAAGCTATACAGAGCAGATTTATACAGTCCAACCAGGAAGTTAGCATCACTCCACCAACAGCCAATAGGATTCCTCCTTTTGGAATATTACAGAAAATCAAAAAAGTTATTGATCCTCGCAGCTGTAGTTCAGCAGGATCATCTTCACTAATGAAATCCACTTTATGATGTTTGAAGCCTGAATATGATCACCAGAAGCTAAAAGCTAATGCTAAGCTATCAACCAGCTACAGCATGGTCACATGACTACACCATCAGCACCACCAGGTTCACCGCTCTGACCTCTTCTACAGTACAAACACCTGGATGACCTTTAATGACATTCAGAACACACACTGAGGAACAGGAAGTGCTAACATGCTAACATTCAGAACACACAGGGGGGACAGGAAGTGCTAACATGCTAACATTCAACACATACACTGAGGACAGGAAATGCTAACATGCTAACATTCAGTACACACACTGAGGACAGGAAATGCTAACATGCTAACATTCAACACACACACTGAGGGGACAGGAAGTGCTAACATTCAGAACACACACTGAGGGGACAGGAAGAGCTAACATGCTAACAGGGTTCTGGGGTTAAGGATTTGTTCCTTTTGCAGGTACCGAACTTTACTGCACCCCCGCAGGGTGTGTTCTGATGGCGTGTTCTGCACATGGCATGTTCTGATGGCATGTTCAGCCTCCTGGACTAAGAAATGAAAAAACCGCAGTTGCTGCAGTGACCACAGACCTGTCTCTAAAAGTGAGTCAGACCTCTCACAGACCTCCATGTTAAAATGTCCAGCTTCACAGCCAGCAGCATCAGACAGACTGAACTCAGACCTTCAGTCCTGCCATTAATGAAATTCCTCACTTTACTTTCTTGCTGTGTCTCCGGTGTGTTCAGACTCACACAAACCCAAAAATATCAAATATCAGCCGGAGTCAGGAAGCTGCTTTAAACTCTTTGATCTTGCTCCGACATGCCAAATAATGACGAGAGAAAAGAACAGAGGGAGACAGCCAGTGGAGATAAAACACAAGCACTCATGAGATGATCTCCACGTTCCACCGCCATCCCTCGCCGCCCGCCCGCCCGGCTCAATGACACTCAAAGGTCACGTCCTCCCCTCCCTGTATTTATTGAAATCCTCCAGCAGCCTCCATTTGTTTCGATGAAGGAGCTGATGAGGCTTTGATGGTGCGTTAAAGAGGACGGAGGGAGGTACAGTGTGTGTGCATACATGAGCATGCTGATGACACACACACACACGGTGGCCATGTGTTCTTTGAGCAGCAGAGGCTTCTGAAGAAATGAAAAGCAGTGTCCGTGGCTCAGGGGCTCCAAAGCTGTGAGGGTCTGATCCCCGGTCTGGCTGCCTGTCCCAGTGTCCTTTTGTGTGCATGGAAGGGTTAATGTGGCCCCGTTCACAAGTCCAGCTAGAGTAGGATTGAGCCCAGACAGCCTTTAAGCTGGATGTGTTCAGACCTATTTTCAAATCTGGCTAGCACACACTTGTGTCCGCAATCAATCCGGCTTCATCCAGCATGTTTGCTGTCCTCCAAACCACTAGGTGGCGCCTCGTAATTTCAATCCAGCTAGATCCACCCATGAGAGGTGAATTGAAATTACGAAGCGCCACCTAGCAAACATCAAACTGGATACAGCCGGATTCGAGGTGTTCACACAGAAAAAACACATCTGGATTGATCTGGATGTGGCCGAATCCTGTTTAAGCCACATTTTTTCCCCAGTGTGAACGGGGTAGTACCATGAACCAGCCTACCTCGCTAGCATCAGTGCTAATTCCCTTTAAATTCTCCAACTGTCAGATGGAACACAGATGTTAAAGGCTCGACGACAACACCTCATCCGCCCCTTCCACACAGACCAGTGAGGCCTAATACAGCCTGTAGGTTCCTCCACCTAAAGAGGTCCCTCAATGAGGGACTGAGGAGGAGGTTCCTGTGGTAATAACATACTGAACACCTCCACAGTGTGGGTCTAGATGTGGTCTCAAAGCTCCGTGTGGAGGCTCGAGTCATCTTAGCTGCTCCTGAATCACCACCTGAACTCCTGGTGAATCCAAATACGGGCAAAACAGGTGGACCATGACAGCACCTGTCACTCAAAGAGGGCACGCCCTGAACCCACCCCCTCGTACAGTTTTCGCGATCCTGAAAATTTGACGTGTTTATTGGACATTTTAACAGTTTCATGAGGATCGGCTTGTTTGTGAAGTCGCCCTCAAGTGGCCATTTGAGAAACTGCAAGTTTTGATGTAGTTTCAGCCGTATAACTGTATATGTGGAGTTCCAGATAAACTATAGACGACCTACGACCCGGGCACCAGGGGGCGCCGCGGCTGCCAGGAAACTGCAGATATGTTCTATGTTCCGCGGCTCTGAGTTTACCTACAGCGGAGGGCGCTGTTGACTTTGCAGAAAATGACCTACATGTTCATCCTCACACCTGAGTTTACCCCGCGCCTCTGACTCATCCTGCACGAGCCAGTCCCGCAGCTTCCTGCTCAGAACTGTGTGTGTGTGTGTGTGTGTGTGTGTGTGTTTCCCGGTGTGCGCTGCCTGCGTCTTCAATTTATTACGTCGCTGCATGACGCACAGTAGATGGGGAGACAAGAGGGGAGGAAGGGGTGAGGAAAGTGGGGGGGTTCTCAGACACTCAGCATGCAATGACCTTAGTTATATGTCAAGGCGGAGGTCTCTCACACACACACACACACACGCATGCACGCACGCGGCCGGTGTCATCCATGTGGAGACAAAAGCGTCAAAGCGCGTGTCATTCCGCTCACATCCTGTCTGTCCCGCCTCTCCCCAACACACACACACACACACACTGATAGTAATCCCTACAGTAACCTGTGCACCTGTGCCGCGCTGCAAAACTCAACATTTCTTTCACGCTCCCCACGCACGCACGCACGCACCCATCACTCCACATGGCAGCAACATCACGCGCGTGTCCTTACTGATCGTCCGGGATCCGATGCAGCCCATGTTGTCTTACAGAGGCTCGTGCAGCTCACGGAAAATAAAATCCATTTCTCCCCGGACCTCTTTCTTCCTCTGCGGCTCCCGCTCTCCTCCTCTTCTTCCTCTTCCTCTTCTTCTTCTTCTTCTTGTCCTCCTTTCTCCTCCCTGTCTCGTCCCTCACTGTCCTCCTCTCCTCCGTATGTGAGAAGCACAGCGGGTGTGTGCGTGCGTGTCATCCGCGTCGCTCCCTCTCTCGCTCTCTCTCCCTCTCTCTCTCTCTCGCCGTACCGTCGTCACACACACACACACACACACACACACACACACACACACTCTGGTTTCCCTCAGTCATTGTTGATGTCGCTCTCTCTCTCTTTGGCATGAATACAAACAAACAAACTGCCTGATTCAAAACACACACACACACACACACACACACACACACACACACACACACACACACACACACACACACACACACTGAAGTTTCACACGGATTCTATGAAGCCTCCTGTGTGAGCCACCTGTGACCCTGCAGTGGATCCTCAGACTCCACGTCACCTTTATGATGTGATCTGTTCTACATGTTGTTTTGTTTTGTTTTGTTTTGTTTTGTTTTGTTTTGTTTTGTTTTGTTTTGTTTTGTTTTGTTTTGTTTTTGTTTTTTTATAGGGGGGGGTGAAGGATCAATCAGTCAGATCATTGAAAAGATGATCATCCTTATTGACTAATCATGTCTGCGGTGTGGAGGTTTTTAAGCATGTTAGCTTAGCATTAGCATTTCGTCATGTAAATATATCTGCAATTAGTCAAAAGGTTTTAAACAGCAGTGGATATTGATCACATCTGTTAAACAAAGCAGGTTTTACTGGAGACTCTCAGCATGTTCGGAGTTAAATCAAACCTGAGATAAAAAATAAAATAAGATAATGAACCGGTTTTACCTTCTGTTACCGTGGTAACCCAGTCTGTTAGCATACCCTGGTCGGGAGCAGGTTTTCTTCAGGTTTTCTCTCTGACCGCTCCACTCTGCAGAGACGCTGCCCAGGCAGTGTTCTGTTAGCAGGTTTTAGCACAGACTGATTAAAATAACATGTCCGTTTATTGATGATCATGTCAGGTGAGGAGGCTGCGTTAGTTCACACAGAGTTACAGTTCCTCTCTTGTCCTGTTAGCTTAGCATCAACACTGAACCAGAACAGCTGTGGGTGGTGTTCAGAGCAGGTCTTCCTGAGCTGCTGTCTTTAGATATTTACTGAAGAAGTCATGCTAACTAGTTAGCTTCCACTCAATCCGGCTTAACCCGGCTTGTTTGTTGTCCTCCAAACCACTAGGTGGCGCCTTGTAATATACAGAGTCCGTTCAGGCTGGGGTAGGGCCGTGTGTGCATGCGTCGTACGTTTTTTTTTTTTTTTTTTCTTTCATTTTTTTTGGTTCAAAAAGCAGTTTATTCCTTTGTAGTCCTGTGGAAAATAAACTCGGGGCAAAGTTGTCGTAGTTCGACGGTTGTTTACATACAGCTTTTGTATGTGACCCGGACACTGTCCCCGTGAACCGGAAGTATCACGTCGCTAGCGGGATTCGCTAGCTGCATTTGCGTTCAGACCTGAGCCAGATGTAAGCCAATCCAGCTAGATCCCCCTCCTACCCCGTTCACACTGGGGAAAAAAATGTGGCTTAAGCAGGATTCGGCCGCATCCAGATCAATCCAGATGTTTTTTTTGTGAGTGTGAACACCTCGAATCCAGCTGTATCCAGTTTGATTGCAATCCGGCTAGATCCACCCATGAGAGGTGGATCTAGCCAGATTGGCTCAAATGTGGCTCAGGTGTGAACGCAAACGTGGCGAGCGAATCCGGCTAGCGACATGCTACTTCCGGTTAGCGACACGCTACTTTTGGTTAGCGACATGCTACTTCCGGTTTACGGGGCGCGACACGGGACAAGAAAACGCATGACGCATGTGCACACGCGGTCCTACGTGCGGCGTGAACGGACTCTGTATATTACGAGGCGCCACCTAGTGGTTTGGAGGACAGCAAACATGCTGGATGAAGCTGGATTTGCGGTGTTCACACTCAGAAAGGATATATCTAGATACCCGCTCTAGCCGGATTGATTTTCTCAGTGTGAACGGGGTATGACGTTCACTGTCACCTGATGAGTCTCAACAAAGAGACCCTGAACAGCAGCAGACATCATAATAACCCCCCAGTGTTAAAACGTTGCTGTGATTTCATCACAAACTGCTCATGTTTTAAATCTCAGCCACATCCTTCATATAAATGTTTGATTATGAACCTGGAGGAACCCCCAGAGAGTTCCCCTGCTGCAGCTCAGCCGTCAGTTCTTTTATTGACTGCGTGGAGCTCAGAGAGACGAGTTGTACTTCTGCTCCGCCGTCTGAATCGGAGATCTGAGTTAATAGAATCGGGAGCGCCCGTCCTTCCTCGCCGGCGCTCCTCAGCTGAATCACTGCCTGTTTTTATATTCATGCGGGTGGAGGCGGGCGGAGATGTTTGGAGGAGGGGAACAGCTGTACGCCATTGTTAGAGAGAGGAAAGCCCATCAATACCCGCTCAGCTTCACTCAGGTGGAATAAAACTCTCTGATCCTCCAGCCAGGATGGATGGAGAAACCACCAAGGGGCGTCCGAGAGCGAGGATCATGACACCCTCGCCCTCAGCACACACCTGCAGTGGAATTTTACAGAATCAGCCTACACAGGAAGTAACAACCCACCTAGGTAGCATTAGCTTCCAGCTAACAAAGCGTTAACATTTAGGCCGCTCTACACTGTAGAAACCTGTTTTTCTGGTGAGAGCAGCAGACAGATTAAAACAGTTTTAACTTTTAGAGGCAGCCCTCAAGTGGAGATTTGAGGAACTGCAGCTTCATTTTTCAGCTGCTGGATTTCAACACTTTGAAAACAAAAACCTGAAATATAAAGCTCATCGTCGCTGTTTATATTTTCAGATTTCTGGCTCTTTAAGTATTCGGCTGTCGTCAGCACCTCCACTTCCTGTGACTCATTTTGCTTTTAGCTTCTGTTTTAACAGCCGAGGTGACGCCTGCCCCCCCACACACCCAAAAACAAAAACTGCACGTTGCAGGTAACATCAGATTTTAAATTCAGATTTGCTGGCAGATGTCACCATGACAACGTGATGTCCTGCATATTGCATGAAGTGTGGTGCAGAGAGTCCTGTGTTTGCCTCATCACGAGGAAAATGTTAAAATTTAAAGTTCTCATTATGGAAGAAGATTTTAAAAAAAAAACATAGAAAGAGGAAGGAGGGAGCAGAAACCCCGAGCAACTGTGGATGCTTACCAAATAAAACTTGCCCCTGAGAGTGAAAGGATGGAGGGATGAAGAGGAGGAGGAGGAGGAGGAGGGTACAGTCTATGAGTCATGCTCGGAGACGAGGAGGGAGAATTCAGGCAGAGAAAATTTATATGAGCTTCTGTAGGAATGAAAAAAAAACTTGAGATGGATAGAAAGAGGGAGAGGAGGGTTATTAGTATTCTGCTGAGAGGAAGGAGCTGGAGGAGGAGGAGGAGGAGGGGAGAGGGGTGAGGGGAGAGGGGTGAGGTAAGGTGAGAAAGAAGCAGAAAAATAATAGGAGCTGACAAGAAGGAGAAATGTTTCAGCATATGAAGACAAACATGATGCTAAGTATTTATAGCTGTGTGTGTGTGGGGGACAGAGGACAGTCATTGTTGGATTGTTGTTGAATGAACGTCTCATTTTTGTGTCTGTGTTTTGGACAGGTGTCCTCACAAAACTGGAGAAATGAGGAGAATGTCCCATCATTCATCTCTGTTGGACTGAGAACTGAGAGTCCAGGTGTCACACACGGGGAGGGACGGTGCAGCGGTTTGGGACTATTTTCAGCAGCGGATTAATCCTCATTCGGTGCTCTGGAGACTGAAGTTATCAAAGTGTGGAGCTCCCTCTAGTGGTGGCATCTCAGAAAAAAACAAAGAGCTTGATGTGAGGATCAGAATCAAAACTGTGACGAAGTGGGGTCAAAATTCCAGCTGTGCTTCATTCTGTGTTTCAGTGTTTGAAGCCCTCATCTCACCTCTGCAGGTTAGAAGATGGTGAGAGGAAGCCGTGTGTGTGTGTGTGTGGACGGACAGCGGGTCAGGACCAGGTGAAGGCAGCAACGGGGCTGTCTGCTGGGTAATCCTGTCCTTGGCTGAGACAGGAGGACTCACTCCTCAACTGCTCACCTTGACTACTAAAAGAGGCCTCCACACACACACACACACACACACACACAAGCTGATTCACGAATCATTGGCCAAATCTATCAATGAGCTCAGCGTGCGTGTTCAGACAGAAGAACACCTAGAAGTAGAAGAGTCAGAGCAGGTGTGACTGTCTCTGGTCTCCACCAGCTGCTGAACGAATCATCTGAGTTCACCAGCTCGTCTGTGTTTGATGACAGCAGCTGAGGCTCGGTTAACTCTTCTGTTTTCTCTCATGGGTCCTGATGCTGCTGCTGGAGCTGCTGGAGCTGGAGCTGCTGCTGGAGCTGCTGCTGGAGCTGGAGCTGGAGCTGCTGCTGCTGGAGCTGCTGCTGGAGCTGCTGCTGGAGCTGGAGCTGCTGCTGGAGCTGCTGCTGGAGCTGCTGGAGCTGCTGCTGCTGGAGCTGCTGCTGGAGCTGCTGCTGGAGCTGGAGCTGGAGCTGCTGGAGCTGGAGCTGGAGCTGGAGCTGCTGGAGCTGGAGCTGGAGCTGGAGCTGCTGGAGCTGGAGCTGGAGCTGCTGGAGCTGGAGCTGGAGCTGGAGCTGCTGCTGGAGCTGGAGCTGCTGGAGCTGGAGCTGCTGGAGCTGGAGCTGCTGCTGGAGCTGCTGCTGGAGCTGCTGCTGGAGCTGCTGGAGCTGCTGCTGGAGCTGCTGCTGCTGGAGCTGCTGCTGGAGCTGCTACTTTCCTCCAACCTTCATTCCAACATGACGCCCCAGTGGTGTGTCCCCCTGCAGCAGTGTATGAATGACAACCATCACCCACACACAGAGTCCAGCAGCAGCTTATAGGCTTCACCGAGCTCACAGTAAATGCCAGAGCGATTGATCCCGCACTCCAGTCCAGCAGGATCAATACTGTTTGTTTTCTGCTCACAGTGTCGCCGACCGTCCAACACTCCTGAGGGTGGAGATCACTGAGAGCATCCAGCTGGAGAGAACAAGTGTCTCACTTTCCTCTGCAGGACGAGGTGTCGTGGAAAACATACACACACACACACACACACACACACACACACACACTCTCTCTCATTCATGACCTTTGACACCAGTTATTGGAAATGCTTCTTTAAATGTCATTCTGTAAACGCCGTGTATTTTCACTGTGCAAACACTGAAACAACTAAGTGAATGGATTATGAATGTGAAGCCCACACACACACACACACAAACACACACCCCAGCCTGCCTCAGCAGCACGTCTCATTTACCTCCGCTCACCTGGTTTCCTGCCAGTTATCCCAGCATCCTCTCTGCAGAGCTGATTAGAGGCCCCTTCCTGTAACAGAGGACGACACAAGGACGCCACGCTGCTCGTCTGCCAGGAGAGAGTCCGAGAGGCGGCGGCTGGATGAAGACTGATGGCCTCATCCTGGGGGGGGGGGGGGGTTTAAAATGGCGGCAGGCCTTTATTTAAACAAGATAATCACACACTGCTGTTTGGGTTAGTCGTTCGATCTCTGGTGACCTTTTGAACGTGAGATTCAAACAGCTCTCAGTAACATCAACCTGACAGAGCAGCTCTCCTGCTGCGCTCCACCCTCGCTCCATCTTTATTACCTCAGCTCCACAAAGCCTCCAGATGAGCAGCAGGAGGACACGGTGGAGCAGCTAAGACAGCAGGTGGAGCCTGAAAACCAACATGTGGATGTGTGACTGAGCAGCTGTTTGCTCGTTTCAAGGTCTGTGTTGCCCCCGTGTGGCCAGAACAAGCATTACATGTTCATGTTTGGACCACACAGGTGACCCCTCAGGATGCTGGACCCTCTGACACCTTTTAGGCCCAGCAGTGATACCGAGGTCCCTCCTTCTGACCGGATGTGTTTATCAGGTAGGTTTTATTTGTTTTCTTATGTAGAATTATTATTATTTTTCATATTTTTTATGTATTCTGCATATTTCTTATTTTTATTTGTTTTTATTTTTTATTTTATTTAATTTTACATTTTTTATTATGTAAAATGTGTAAAATTATTTCTTCACTTAAATTTGTAGCTATTGAACTCATACAGTTCATAAGTTAATAACAATATTTTTTGAGTTGTCACTAGGGGGTGCTACATATGTCACATATGTAAGTCAGAGCAGTGTTTAGAGGACAGTGGAGGGTTTTTAGATGAAGACTCTCGGTCCTCTCTTTTATTTGTGATGTTTTTATTCTATGGCTCAGATGTTTCAGCTGCTCTGACGTGTCCTGGTGTGTGAATCGTCGCCGTGTCGCCGGGCTGTGTGGAAGTTTCGGCCTGTTTGTCGTCCGGGTGGCTCAGCAGGTTTCGTCGCCCACTTGCTGTCGTTTAGGCTCAAATCTTACTTGTTGACCTTTGCACCTCGTCTGTCTCTTCCTCTCTCTCTCTCTCTGCTGTCACACTCTCTAACGAAAAGGAAACGCTGTAAATGTCAGTATGAAAATGCTCAAATTAAAGGTCAACCCCATCAACAGTCGGAGCCTCCTGGAGCGACTCGGAGGAGAGTGTAGGTGGTTACACTGATCTTCTTCTCGGGTTCCTTCAGCCTCTTCGTCTCCATGCTTTTCATGTCGCTTCTCTTTCTTCACTCATGCTTCATGTCTTTAAAAACTTCAGGTGAGAAAGAAAAGGAGCCGTGAAGACTGAGAAGGTTTGTTCACTCCTCTGTGGATGGAGGTGGAGGTTTCATCTGGCCTGCAGTGACAGTCAGAGGGTGAAGCAGCAGTGAGCAGAAGAGGAGGAAGAGGAAGAGGAGGGGGCGTCAGGTCAGGAGCAGCGGAAGTGTTCATACAGTCTGCACAGCAGGAAGACCTGAAATAATAACCAACCGCTGGGGTTTCCATAGCAACCAGGTTCCACTTTCTGGTTCTCGATCAGATGATGGGAGTTATCAGTGCAGCTGGAACGCACCCAGAGATGGCGTTCGCCATCCCCTTGACCTGGAGCTCGCCGTCACATGTGACACACGTCCTTTGATTTATGGAGACGATAATGAAGAGCTGAGAGCAGGATATTTATAGTCTGACATTCAGTCCACACTCACTGACCTAAAGACGTGTATTGTCCCTCCATGTTCGTGTGTGTGTGTGTGTGTGTGTGTGCTGAACTTCACGTAGCTCCATCACATGAGCCTGGACAGGAAGTGCGGAAGGACCAATCACAATCAAGCCAAGGACAGTACTGTTGATGAAGCTAATTTAATCTTTAAAAAAGTCACACACATAATCTTTTGACAAATTCATGGTCATACATATTATTTTTATACATGCAATTCTTTATTTATGCATTTCATTTAATTTCATAATCATTCATTGAATTTATTTTTTAAAAAAATGCTTTAATTTGATTTTTATTACTTTATTATTTTTATTATTATAGTAATAAAAGTATAATATAAGTATAAAAAAATAAAATAAAATATGTATTAATGTGGGGGTTTTAGTGCTGATGACTTTTATTTGTGTTATTTCCTATTTTAAACTTTTTAACATAAGAAAAATTAAAAAAAATACCAGCTATGCTATTGCTAACTAGCAACCGCTTTGTTTAGCTTCCTGTTCCGCTCAGGAACTACTTTTCTTGGCGGAGGAATGAGATTTATCAGAAAATACGTCATTAGGCGTCACGCTGATCAAATGTCACGGAGCGAGAAGTCATTGCCAGCAGTGATAAATAGTTTGTGTCTGTTACGGAGACGTAGAAACCTTCTTTTAACCATTTAATTAGTTTCATGAACTCTCTGACAGGCAGCGGGCGTGCAACGTCAGCGGAGGGGCGTGGCCTCGGCGACGCGCGGCAGGTATAAATGGCTGCTCTGCCGCTGCTCGTCCCCGCGCTGTCACTGCTTCCTGTGAGGCTGAGGACTCCTCCAGACACGGTACAGTCCGGGTGCGTTTACACTGAAAAACACGGCAGCTGCCTCTTTGATCCGTGTGTGTTTGTGTGTTTGTGTGTGTGTGTGTGTTTCCATGGTGAGCTGCTCTGTAGCAGAAGCTAATGTCAGTGTGTGTCTCTCTCTCCTCTTCCTGTCAGGACCAGACCGACACACAAACATGGTGAAGATCGGAATCAACGGGTGAGTTGTTTAATCCAGACTGTGTGTCATGAGTTGTGTGTCTGCACAGGTTTTAATCTGGGAGAGCGAGTGAGGGAACAGTAGGTCTGAACGCTGCAACTAAAAATTCACGTCTCCATTGACTGTTTATGTAACAAGTTGTCAACGTTTCTTTCCCTTCATCTAGTCTCGGAAGCTCTTGTCACATAGGGGGCGCTCTTCATGTTAGCGTTGATGGCAGTGATTGTGGTAACGTCCATCATGTTTTCAGTATAAAGGGTTGAAACTGAGCAGGATCCTCCAGGGTAAAGAACGTAAGCTAACATGGAAGTGTTTATAAAAACTGCAGTTCCTCCAGGGTCCACCTGAGGGCGGGCTCCAAGAGTGAGTCAATAAACATGTTGCCATATTTGAGGCTAATGAATCATATTAAATAATGATTGGTCTGGTTGATGATTGTGAGCATCTCTAAATGCAGGACAGGATTCTGGACCGGACCCGTCTATTCTCTGGTTATTTATAGTCTGGGAGTGTTGTGGTGTTACGGTTGGCGCCCCCTCTCTGTCTCCCCTCAGTCACATTCCTTTTAGACTTAAGAGATTACTGTGTCTGTGTGAAGCAGCAGCAGCAGCTGCTGAGCTGATCCTGGACCGGCACCACCAGGGGGGACACCCATATTAGGTCTAAACAGGCTTCTGGCTGCTGGTGCCAACCATTGTCATCCTCCTGAATGTTGGCAGGCCTTGTAAGGCCCGGCTGTCCTCTGTGTGCTGGGGTTCAGTGCCCCCTGCTGGTCAGAGAGGTTTTGTTTACGTAATGATGCAGAAATAAAAATCAGTAACCCAGATTATAATTTAAGACTTGAAGACTTCCTCCTCCCTGTTAACCACCTCTTTCTGTGTTTCAGATTTGGTCGTATCGGCCGTCTGGTGACCCGCGCCGCCGCCACAGGTGGTAAGGTGGAGGTGGCGGCCATCAACGACCCCTTCATTGACCTGGACTACATGGTGAGAGCACCAACGGTTAACCTGTTCTCCTCTGTGAGGTTTTAGCTTTTAAATCTCACAGGACTTCTTGGATGTCCCATGTTTCGGTGTCGTCCTGCAGGTCTACATGTTCAAGTACGACTCCACCCACGGCATGTGGAAGCACGGGGAGGTGAAGGCCGAGGGCGGCAAGCTGGTCATCGGAAACATGCACATCGCGGTCTTCCACGAGTGCGTAACCAGCTCCCGATTTCCTGTTTAAACAGTTTGTTTCCAGCTCGCAGTGTCTGACCTCTGCTGTCCGTCATCCACGTGCAGGAGGGACCCCGCCAACATCAAGTGGGGGGACGCTGGCGTTGACTACGTCGTGGAGTCCACCGGTGTGTTCACCACCATCGAGAAGGCCTCTGTAGGTTCACCTCCAACAGCCACTGCACAGTTTTGTTTGTGTTGTGTATGCGTTTAATGTTTGATGCCCAGGCTCACCTGAAGGGCGGCGCTAAGAGGGTGGTGATCTCTGCCCCCAGCGCGGACGCTCCCATGTTCGTGATGGGCGTGAACCACGAGAAGTACGACAACTCCATGAAGGTCGTCAGGTGAGTCTCTGCAGCCGAGACGCTGACGCTTACATCGCACCTTGTGTCTGCGCATCATGTGTTGTTAGCTACATGTTTGTTCCTGCTCGGTCTCCATAGCAACGCCTCCTGCACAACCAACTGCCTGGCTCCGCTCGCCAAGGTCATCAACGACAACTTCGGCATCGTTGAGGGTCTAATGGTAAACGATCAAACACTGACGATCAGATTAAGATTATTTACATGTTTTGGACTATCTGTGTCTCTTTCTCCGATTGGTCTTCTCGCTCTCCCATCAGAGCACCGTCCACGCCGTCACCGCCACGCAGAAGACTGTCGACGGTCCCTCTGGTAAGATGTGGAGAGACGGCCGTGGAGCCTCTCAGAACATCATCCCTGCCTCCACCGGCGCAGCTAAGGCTGTCGGGAAGGTCGTTCCTGAGCTGAACGGGTAACTTTGACCTAAGGTGGAGGGATTAAAGAACAAAATCAATCTTCAGTTCAACATGTCTGATTCTGAGTGTGCTGTTGTACCAGGAAACTGACCGGCATGGCCTTCCGTGTCCCCACCCCCAACGTGTCTGTGGTTGACCTGACGGTCCGGCTGGAGAAGCCCGTAAGTGCAGAGCTGGTAAAGTCTGTAATCTGTGAATGTTCTTTGTAGATTTATAATCTCAAAACACTTTCAGGCCAAGTATGATGACATCAAGAGGGTCATCAAGGCTGCCGCTGAGGGACCCATGAAGGGAATTCTGGGATACACAGAGGACCAGGTAACAGAGACCGGTGTAAGGCACGAACCTTCCACTAGATGGCAGCACCTCTCTGAATAACCCCACGGACGGAGGCATCGTTGCACTTTCTCCTCAGTCTCTGCACCTCATTCTGATTTAACCTCTTCCTGCTCAGGTCGTGTCCACAGACTTCAACAGTGACCCCCACTCCTCCATCTTTGACGCCGGCGCTGGCATCGCACTCAACGACAACTTTGTCAAGCTGGTGTCCTGGTGAGTGACCCGGCACGTGACACAGGACGGGGTGGCGGCCTCTTGCTCAGACTTGTCTTCATCTCTAATCTCTGGTTTCCTGCAGGTACGATAATGAGTTTGGCTACAGCAACCGTGTGTGCGACCTGGTCCAGCACATGTTCTCAAAGGAGTAAAAGTCACGATGATTCCCCGTTCACCTGTAACCCGCCGTGCCATCTGCCAACTGACGAACACGATGAAGACACATCTGCTCTCTTCAGGGTGGCGTCCATCTCTGAGCCGTGTTGTTCTGAACGGCCTTGTTGCACTAAACGTATTAAAGTCTTCAGTTTGTGGAAAATGAATCAGTTTGATGCAACATATTTCATCATCAGTTCGGGAAAGGCTCCAAAGTTTAATTAGATTTCATCAAACCCAGAGATGTAGTTTCTGGGAGGAGCTGTCACTCCACACAAATTCAGATGATTGTGACACCTGCTAAGTAAGAATCAACATGAAAACAGTGATGATATCTTAATGTTCTTAACAAGCTGATGTCTGTTTTTTTTTTAATACTTTAATAATCCCAGAATAGAATAGAACAGACTTTATTAACCCCTTTGGATACCAGCAGCAATACAACACCGACAGTCAGAGCAAGAGTTAAATAGAATAAAATAGAATATAGTCCAGAAAAAAATAAAAGATAAGAGGAAAGGAAATTGCTTTAAAAGTAAGTAGCACCACACACCAAGTGAGTGCATTGCTCTCACTTGGGGAGGAGCTGGATCGAACCACCAACCTTCCGCTTATTGTTAAAACCATTTCTGCAAATAGGCAGCAATGAAATGGTAATGAAGGCTTTTGACCAGCAGGGGGAGAAATTAATTTTTTATTTTAACACATTAGATGAAAAGCTTCCGGGCTTCATCTCGTCGTTACAGTGAAAATAGTCACACACACATATATTAATTCTGATTTATTTATTTTATTAAGCGCGTACTTCGATGCAGCCATACTTTATTGATACACCCGGAAGTCCGCGGGCCGCCGCCATATTTGTTTTTATCTTGGAAGGAACACGGACGTAGCAACAGAACGGAGTTCAAATCTTTTTACTTCCCAGCAGACTAAATGTTTTTCGTCCATTAGTTTGTTTGATAAACGGACTCACCCTCCTAACGGTGACGTATATTAGCATAACCCTAACAACAATAACAATTTAAATCCCTATGTTTGGGCGTCTGTTTGATTTGTGTACGTCTGCTATGGGCATTACGGTAGCCGGAGCTGCCTCGGTGCGCTTCTTTTAGCGTCAGTACGGTAACCCACAGCCGCAGTCAGTCACTTGTGTTGATTCCTGCGCTCTGCTGCATCGCTGCTGGTTCCCACCTCAGTAACTGGACACACACTTCCTGTTTTGTACTCGGGACTGCGAGGTATGAAATATTAACGCTGTTTAAAGCAATTATATTTCATGTGCGCTTCAGTATGTGTCTTAGAATAAAGGAAATGATGCTGCGTGAGCCGGGTAAGCTCGTTTTGCTGCAGGCTCCAGGATTTGCTGCACCTTTTTCAGACTGTGATGGATCTGTGTGGGGTTTTGTCATTACTGCTGCTCATAAAGCGTTTTTCTAACCTCACAGCTTCCCTGACGCAAGGCTGAGACTTAAAGGGAGGCTCCTGGGCCTGGCTCCTGTTCAGAATAATAACCGGATTTGACCAGAATTACCTGCAGAGCTGCACCTACAGAAGTCTGGGTTCATGCCGGATTTCGAGCACTTCAGATTTTCCTATTCGAGCATGAATCCGGTCCTGGGGGAGAGCGGCTTCCTGCCCCCGCATCAGCATCAGCAGCAGCAGCAGCATCATCACCCGATGACGGGCCAAGCCGACTCAGCCATCCCGGAGCCGGGCTACTTCCTGGGTGACCACGGTGGATTTGGGCCTGATGGGTTTTCTGGGCTGGACCTGGGCGCCCTGCCGCCGTCAGGCCTCGCCTACCTGCACCTGAGCAACCCCCTGCCCCGTGTGCCCCCGGCGGCCACGGCACTGCGCAACGACCTGGGATCCAACATCAGCGTGCTGAAGACCCTGAACCTGCGCTTCCGCTGCTTTTTGGCCAAAGTCCACGAGCTGGAGCGCAGGAACAAAGTCCTGGAGAAGCAGCTGCAGCAAGCTTTGGAGGAGAACAGCGGAGGGGATGGACACCACAAGCCGCTGACTAAAGATATGGGGGTCCAGACCGGATTTATTGGCCCTATTTCAACCAGGCCGGGCTTCATCTCTCTCCACAACGCCAACAACCCAGCCTACCTGCCCGGCGGCCTCCTGTCTCCCACCCTGAACCCCCCTCCTCTGTTTGACAACAAACACCTGCTGGGAAACCTCAACACGGATTCAAACTCCAACGTCACCATCAGCCCAGCTCTGAGCCCCAGCGACCCAACCAGAACCATCACCAACATCAACGAGAGGTACCACACCGGAACCAACACCAACAACACAAGCCTCCCGCCTCCACCACCTCCTCCTCCTCCACGCTTCCTCCCAGGAACGATCTGGTCCTTCAACCACACCCGGCGGTTCGGTTCCCGGAGGGAGTCGTGTGTCTCCTGGACACACCCGGACGGCGTCGGGGTCCAGATCGACACCATCACACCGGAGATCAGGGCGCTGTACAACGTGCTGGGGAAGGTGAAGAGAGAAAGGGACGAATACAAGAGAAGGTAAGAAGGCGGAGGAGGTCTTGTGGCTTGTTCTGTATAGATCAGGGTGGAGCGTCAGATCATGTACCAGCGTTCACAGGCTCAGTGTTGAGGTCAGGGGGTTCTTATGTGATACTGAATATGTTTGTGTGTGAGCTCATGCTGTGGTCAGTGGTACTATACTTGAGTTGGTTGTAGAAGCTTCATGTGGGATCATTTTGGTCTGATCTGGATCGTTTTCTGAGAGGGATATCAGTCTCAACCCACAAAGTATTGATTAGTGTTGGGTGCTACAATCAGGAGTCAGGACCAGCGATGTTCAATGATCAATCACTCTGCTCAGTTTTTGTTGAAGGGGAAACAATTTTAAAATAAATGCTTCTGTTCCACAGTCTCCATTAGTGCTGAAGGTTTTATTGATTGATCCTTCTCAGAGGTAGTGGGGTCTCCACGTCCAGGAAGGTCTCTGTTACCAGGGCAGTGAGGGCGGATCAATGAGCACGCTTTGCTTTGTGGGGTGTTTTTCAGCAGACTTCACAGTCCTCACTGAGGAAATGTGTCCTTGGTTTGTCTTTAATAACATTCTCAAACATAGGCCCGGCATTAACTTCATAACAAATCAATAAATAGGATGTTGGAATAATCCAGAATGGATGTGACCTTTGTCTGAGTTTGAGCATTTGTGAAGTAAAAGGTGATCTTTAAAGATGCGTTGTTGTTTGCCTCTCTGCTGCTGACCTGTTTCTTTCTCGTGCACTGGTGCCTGTTGACACCATTTAAAAAACTGCACCGTTCACAGCTTTGCGTCGGCCTCTGCAGGACGAACCTTCAGTCACATGGACTGCAGAAGCAGCAGGATGCTTCACTGGCTGCCAGAGAGCTGCTCTCTGACTCTATGAATATGGAGAATATTTGAGCTCCTGGTGGCGTGCATGGACACCAAACCGGTTAATGCCTCTTCCTTGAGCTGCGCGTGAAGCCCCCTCTCCTGGGAGGAAGCACCCAGGGAGAAGTTTAACATGAGCTGTTTGTGTTCCTCTCTCATGAGTCCTCACCTCCTCTCTTCCTCTCCTCCTCCTCCTCCTCCTCCTCTCCTCTGTCAGTACCTGCAATGCAGCACCGGCCTGTGACCGCCAGCAGTGATGTCACCCAGTCTGCCATCTCTCTGTCTCCATTTTGTCTTTCAACCTTTTCCATCTCCCCTTTCCTCTCTGAATATCATTACATTTCTCTCCCTCCCTGCTGACTCCTCATCCATCTCCCCTTCCGCCCGCACACACACACCCTCATCTGACATCATCATCATCATCATCATCATCACCGTCATTATCACCTTCATCCCTAAACACAAACCTTGTCACCTCCTGTGGTAGAGGGATGGTGAAGCTGCTCTGTGTGTGAGTACAGTGACTTATGCCATGACCTTGAAGGCAGACAGAAAGAGGCTGATTTCTAAAAGTGCTGCCCTCCTCAGCAGGAAGCCATGATGGACTCACATGTGAGCAGCAGTCACATGACCAACATTCAGAGAGCGTCTGTGTTTCTGTGTCATTCTGCTCACAGACATGTCGGAGTTCTCTCTGCGTGCAGCCATGACCGAGCAGCAGCTGTGTGTAGTTCAGGGTCAGATCAAGGTTAATCTGTCTGTCACTGGGATCAGTGGTTAATCAATAATGACTTGATGCTTGGAGAGAACGCGTCAAATTCATGTCGCTGCTGTTCTCTGGCTGAGCGTCAGCCTGCTGCATCGTCATTCGGCCGTTTTAACGTCATCACAGATGATGCAGCTGCTGCGTACTCTGTAAAATCTAGTGACGCCGGCAGCCTCGCTGCAGAGCCTCGTGTTCAGACTGCCGATCGGCTCTCAGCGTTCCAGACAGCCATGCTGCTGCTGGTGTGTCAGATCGATCGTCCCTCGTCCTGCAGCCTCTCTGTTTGTTTCTCTCCACAGAGACCGAGTGCTGCAGCCTGCTGTTGCTGCTCTGCGCGCTCACTTCATGGTCTCTGCTTATGTAACTCGTCACACAGCTGCACGCTGCAGGTCGGTCAGGCAGCTCTGCTGAGCTGGGACTGTGAACGTCTGCGTGATGAAGCCTGTGATTGTAATCATGTGATCGTCCTGTGCTGCAGATGGGAGGAGGAGTACACGGCCAGGATGGACCTGCAGGAGAAGGTGGCTGAACTGGAGGAGGTAAACACACAGACACCAACCACACCCGTTCACAACTCCATCCAAACATCCCAGCTGATGATCCACGCCGTCTTTTTGACTTCAGTGTAAGAGTTTGAAGTCCTCCGACTAACGTCACAGCCCTCCTGGTAAAATACGACAATGTTTGCGGTCCTTTGGACATTTTCGCGACCATAAGGCGCACCGCATTATAAGGCACATGCACACTAAAACATACCAGTACGTAAATAAAAAGGATACGCATACCAGCTTCCCTCGCATCGCTGTCAGAGTCACTGTCGTTGCCGGCTGGCTGTTCAGACAGCATGCCGGCTTTCACAAAAGCTCGAACAACAGTCAATGCAGAAACATGAGTCCATGCGTCCACAATCCACTCACATACGGTGGCGTAACTCGCCCGGCGCTGCCTCCCAGTCTTGGTAAAAACTGTGCTCGCCGCCTGCCATCCATCGCTCCCACGCCGCTCGCAACTTAACTGTAAACGCCCCGTTTACTCCAAGAGTTCCTTGGTTAACCCTCCCGGGATAACGGCAAGCTCCGAATTCGTCTGCTTCACCTGGTTTTTTTACACCAGCGGCGAGATGGGCGCGCATGGAGTCGCAGATCAGCAGCGAGGGTGATACGTGGAAAAAATACGTAGTGTACGTATAACGTGGCGTTCAGCGTCCGTAGTTTACATATCACGTCCCTGTGTCTGGTACTCAACCCATACACAAGACGCACCGAAGTACAAGGTGCACGGCTGACTTTTGAGAAAAGTTTTAGACTTTTAGGTGCGCCTTATGGTCGTGAAAATACAGCGCGAACAATGAGAGAATAAAGCTGCTCGTCCCTGGAGCTGTCGCTCCTCTCTGCTTCCTGACTACGGTGGGGGAGTTTAACAAATTATAACATAAACACTACAAAGAGTAGTCATTTATCTGCTCATTATTACCCACTAGTGGGTCGGGCTAAACCAAAGTAGTGACAACAAGGGGGGCGTTCAAAGATCGACTGTTACCTGTGACACGGTGCTCCGAAAACACCCCCCATTAGCACTCGGTACAGTCCTCCTGATGAAATTAACGCTACAAAAAGTCGACCGATCAGAATTTTGGTCGAGCCGGAACGTGGACCGGGAGATTCCAGCCCTGGTTAGTCCTAAACTGCCGTCACCTTTCAGGACTCTTGTTGCTGCTGCGTGGATCAGACCGGTTCTTAGTG